>NC_134365.1:175923233-176077633 GCF_035582795.1 Mycteria americana
AATTGGAAAAGTGACTCAATGAGACATTTGATCTTTTTCTCATTTGAATTGCCTGAGCCTTGAAAGTTGTTTAAATGTATAGAGTATCTGCCTTCTCTGAAAATCTTAATGTCAAAAAAGCTCCCATCTTCAATCCACGCAAAGAGTCTGTTGAAATATGTAAAATATATTAAATATTCAACTGTAAGTAAACATAATTTCAACTCATTTAAATTGGAGGTGCTCCTCCCCTCTCTGAGGCAAGAAACATCTCTTCATTTAGTGTAAAACTGGCTGATCTATCAAGTCAATTGCATAGTCAATCAGCACAAGTGGTTCTTAGTTTCTGGAGCAAAAATAAACTATTGAACTTGATATCCGAAGTTTGTATTATTTGAAAAATATGCGCAATCCATCTGTATTAAGTTTACTGTAATATTAACAAGATAAATAGAAACAAAGTAACAGAAATTTGTGACATCGCTGAGTTTTAGTGACTCAGCTCATAGCTGAGCTACAGTGACTGTGACTTTTGAACAGCTATGTTGTATTTTAACTCTAAAAACGTAATCTTTGCTCTAAAACAGAAGCTTAGAAAATAGCACTTAAAGAATTTTGGAGAGCAGAGTCAGTCATAATACCCCAAAGCAGTATCAGCTAGACTTTTGTTTATGTCTACACAGACATGCCATTAAGTGATAACGTTCTTTTTCTTGACACAGATCAAGCATCAGAAATGTATTTGTTAAACCTATGTAGATGATTTGTGATTTTCTGCAGTTAACAGTGCAGTTCCCCTGCAGCACATTCTATTTGTACTGTAAATTTCTGGCACATCTTCTGAGCCTATTTTAAAAGCAGAAAAAAACAAGTATATACAGAGAAATTTAAAATTAATAAATCCTTAGGGAGAAAAACAGACTTGTTGCATACTTAGAGGAAAGTTTTCAATTAGTTTGAAATATTTGTATTTGGAAGTCCTTTCACTCACTGCTGGCTTTGGTCCTATGAGGATGGACAGGAAAGGAAGGGAAATATTATTTACAAACACTTTTATTCATAACCTATGAAAAACAGGCTCACCACTGTATAATAGCAATATTTAATGGAGAGTAGCATACAGAGGATAGAACTTAATTTTGTTTGTGTAGCCACAAAATAAGAAAAAGCCTGAAAGTCAATGTGGTCTCTGCTGGAGTAAGCAGTTAATGATTTATTTTACTTTTTAGGAAACACTTTTTTTCTTCTTTTCTTCTGTCAACTCACTTTAAATTTTGCAGAGAGTACAAAGTGAGTCAAATGTTTCTAGCCATGCCAACAACATAATAAAGACAAACTAGTACATATACTTCCTTCAGTGTTTCAAGACACCATTTTGTGGACTTTCTATGAAGCCTTTAAGGATGCGTGATTAGGATGAGGATTAAAGGCTGTTGTGTATAATGTGCTGTTTAGGAGATAAAACCTCAGAGAAGGAAAAGAATGATCCATTGTTAGACTGGATTAAGCGTACACTGGGCATTATTAGCACTAGCATTATTTACTAGTATGGATGAGATGGTAAACAATCTAATGCCCGCATATGAGGAACGCATGCAGACTGTTAAGACTATGGTACAGTCATATTCAAGGAAAGAACTGGAAGCAACATATTACCTTTCAAAGGAACTAGCCAAGTATGAAAAACAGTAGAAACCTAATTGACCCCATATACCTGTTAAGTCAATTCAATAAAATACTTTGAGTTGTATGCTTACATCCTCAGAGAAGAATACAAAAGACAAGAACTTCAATGGGAGCTAAGAAATTTAGACAAATGAGGAGGAGATTCAGTGAATAAAAGATAAGGTATGTTATAGGCAAAAGGAATAATTTGAGTTGAATTACTCATATATGTTTCTCGGATCTAAATTAACTGTAGTCACTGAGGCTAAACACCTGGGAAGCTCCCTGGAAACATATGTTCAGTTTGTAATTCAGATTTTTTTTTTCAAGAAAGAAATTTTAAAATGGAATAGAAAATATTGCAAAAGAAAGAGTAGTATGGAAGTAGTATGTGATTTAACAGTGCCATTACCTAAAACATTGGTCAGCTCTGATCATCCACAGTTGTATAGACTATAACCAGAAAAAAAAAGAAAAAAAAAATCCAGAAGACGACAACACAGCTACCCAGAAGAAATTTTCCATAAGAGAAATTTAAAAGCTTAGCATTGTATAGTTTGTAATAGACCTGAAGGAATAAGTTACCCTCTATACCAGTAATTAATTAGTATAGCGTAATTTGAAGTTGGGAGCTCTCTTTTACTCTCTTCCATAGAAATAGATGAAGGAGAAATTCCACCATCCATAAATAATATTTAACCTTTCATTCCAGCAGGGTATAGAAAGGCAGGGACAGAGTATCCAGACTCCTTTTCTCCCTTTCTTTTCAGGATAGTGGGTCCACAAAAAAGCTCACTGCAGAACTGAGGTTCACTGCAGAACTGAGGTTCACTGCAGAAATAACTGCTCTTCATCCATTTGGCTGGCAGAGGGTTTACCACATCTACGACCTTAAAGCCAGACAGTGACAATGAAATAAAGGTTTTGAAGCCTAGCCCCGCGCGATCTTGAGCTTTTACTGGTTGCCCTTTCCTTGAGGGCAAGGGAATAGAAGGAAGACAGCCATTGAGATGGAACATTCCCCTTATGTTATAAGTTTTCTCCACAGACAAAGCAAAGAGGGGTAATCTGGTAAGTTAGCAGATGTGGTGGTGGTGGGGTTTGTTTGGTTGGTTTAAAATTTTCTTTTTTTTTAATTGTCTTGAACAATATGAACATGAGAGATAAGCTTTATAATCTTAGTTATATATAGCATTTGTTACATATAAGCAGATGTCCTCCGTCAGCGTCAGCCTACTTGTTTATCTATACACTTAAATTCATAAGACATTGAAGTCCCTGCTGCCTGCTGTGATCAAAGTCTGGCCCTTACATGAGGCACTTCCCAGTTTATAGCAATAAATGAGAAACACAAGTCTACTGTACCTGTTAAGTACTGACTCTTAACAGATATGTGAAGTAGGTAAGTGGAATGCTTCTTATTTTAAACAACGGAAACCACACTAAAAATATCTCAAACAAACATTTAGAAGAAAACAATAATATTCCCTTCCCCTCATTCTTCTACTGTTTTTTCTTCTAAAAAGTCCAAGAAAAAATGCAACTTTTTGTACTGCATCATGATGTTCAGGATGCAGGCTACTCTGAGGTCAAATAGCAGCTCAATGTTAAACGGTCGATCACATTAAGAGTCCATAAAGCAGCACTGTTATCCAATTTGCTGAATGGTTTGAAGATATGAACTAGTGACGACATATATGACTCCTAGACAAATGTCATCTGCACCATCTGTGGACCATATTGTGCATCAGATGGCAGGATAAAATTTGCAATAAGAAAGTTTCAGAGCAGAGCTATGTTCCAGGGGCTGTAGCCATGATCATCATAGAACAGCTGCACTGGGCTGGTCACACATCTAGGAGAGAAGACACCAGCATCCTGCAGCAGCTGGTGTGCTGTGGACTTGAAGAAGCAGTATACAGCCAGGACAGATAGGTGAACCACTTCAAGGATACACTGAAATACAACTTCAAGTAATAAAAATTGCTAAGATGGCAGACGGGTAGTATTGGTACACCACAGTTCGGGTTGAAGAGCCTTGTTTGAATAGAAACTTACTAGCAGAAGCATGCATAGTCTTGCTAACCCCTTATCAAGGACAGGGCTCTCCAGCTAGGAGGTCATTATTGTTCCCTGCTAACCTCTGTGTTTGTTTTCCTTACAGAGTGCAGGTGGGGGAGGCTTATATGGCTGGATCTGGTTCCCCTATGGAGGCAGAATGCAAATCTGAATTTAGCAACTCAGAGGCATTTCTGATGCCTGTGATCCTGCGCATTTGAGCAGAAGTATTGCATCCATAGTAAAGAAAGGAGACATCAAAGAAAAAAAATCAACAGCAACCCTTAGGACTATATATGAAACAAGTGGCAAAAAGACATCCTTATAATGCTCTGTGTTTGGTTTGGGTTTTTGTTTGTTGTTTCTTTTTTTCTTTTCCATCCTTTAGAATATTTCAGGATAATACCATGAGAGGCATTCTCTTCACTCCTGGAGGACAATGTAACAAAAAGAATTTGGTAAATGTCAGAGGAGGGATCCTTTTGTGAAAACCACCTAGTAGGCATTGTCTCACACTTAAGTTGATGAGAAACTCAGTCTTAAGTGTCTACATTAATTGTAGTTGAAGCAACAGAAGTTAAAAGTTTAGATACTAATTTCAAAGCCTCACTTTAATTAATAAAATTAGTTTCAAATTTTATCTTTAAATAGTCAAACTAATGAATTAGTTCACAAAATTATTTTGAATTCTAAGTGATGATAGAAAAGGCTTAATTATCTTCAATAGATTTGAATAGGCTTTCAATATCTCTGAATTTCTGGAACTAAATTATATGTTTATGTATGCCCTCAATTGCATTCTGGATTTCCAATAAAACTCTTCAATCTAACAAGTAAAATAAAATGTTTCTATGGCATTTTAATAATATTCAACTCATATTAGTCAGACAGGAATGAATATATTGTCTCTTTTCACTATATGTTATTTATTTAATTATTTATTTAATTATTTATTTATTTTTACTTTTTGGCTTTGAAATTCCCATTGTGAAATTAATTATCAGAGGTTGGTAAACCTATAGGGAAACCATTTGTCCCATGACTAAATAAAATTAAAAAAAACCCTCCATCTTATTTTTCTTTCAAAATAATGGTCACAGTATGCGTGGCTCATCTGACTAAAAGTAGATGTCCTTCAGGGTTCTAGATGTCCTAGTACTCATCAGAGTTATAACAACTGCTTCTTCCCCACATTAATGTACCCCCCCCACACAAAAAAAAAAAAATCTCTAGTCAGAAGGCATCTGCAGTTAGACACTGAGATTTAGAAAACATCAACATCTTCAATTCATCCTTCTCACATATATTACAATTAACATCCAACTTCTAGCTGTATTCATAATATGCTTTCACTGGCTACATACCCATTACTTCAGTTTTGCCTGGACTGTGAGTACAAATCAAGATTGTCCAAAATAAAGCCTTTGAGGAGACACCCAGATTCTGTTGTTACTCAGTCTGCAACCATCCGTGCCTAATCCTGATATCTGAATTATAGTGATATTTTAAGGACCTTAACGAACAGAATATTTTGGGGGTTTTGGGGGAAGTGGAGCTGATTGACACAGAAAAGGCACAGATTAGGTGGAGATTGCTTACAGATAATGGTAGGCTTTAATGGAAATTTGAGTCTAGCAACACGTGGCTAATGTGATTGGTTAGACAGGAACTTGTGTGTGGATCTACGGTCAGACAAGGCAAAGTTTGGGCAAGGAAATGAGGAGGTGCCGCTCATGGACAAAGGAGGAGAAGCAAGTTACAGTTCAGAGAGGTTAGAAAAGTGGCAATTTAAGTATATCAGGATGTCCATCACCATGGTTGGTGGTGGCTGTGTTGAAGCATTGTTGCATTCAAGACACCCTAGCCTCCTCAGACTCCAGAGAAACTCACGAGTTTTGAGGCCAGTCTTGAAGTCAAGAAATACTTCTATAAGTGAAAACCTCCCAGTGTATTACCACCTCCCTTCTAAGCTTAAATTAGCATTACCATTATAATTCTAGCTCCTTCCAGCAAAGCTGCATTGCTGGGTCACCAAGCAATCTCCCAGAGTTCTAGAGAAGAGCTTCACTTGCAGCATATACACAGCAGTCCACCTGCTCCGTGGGTCTGACAACCCAAAATTGGACTGCGTATTCCTTCTTCTTTACAGTTATTTCCCTACTCTTCCCCACTTTTTTGGGGGGAAGAGTAATAACATCTGCATCAACATTTACAAGGTCTAGTACTACTTATCCTGTGTCATGCATAATAGTCTCAGACATCATAGAGAGACATTCCTCAAGAAGACATCCACCCTCATCTGGCTACAGCAAGCACAAACATCAAGTATAACATCTTTCTTTTTTCTTTCCCTTTTCTTCCCTTTCTTTACAGACAGCCACACTCATCTCATCCTATCCTGGCTTCTTGCTCCTTTCAAAAGCACTCACACTTAGTGAAAGCAGCTGCTCTGCATAGTTTTCTACAAGCGTACACCCTGTGACACCCTTGAAAAGCAGGATTTTTCCTCTCAAAATATGGAGGTATTGCCTGCACTGATGTAAAGGTAATCTACAGCAAGTCTTGAAGCAAGTCAACATCATCTTTGCGACATACTTTGTTGTGCAAAACTTTGAATTCATGGACAATCTGGGTTGCCTGGGGGTCTAAAGGAGGAAAAGGAGTGGTCTTTCTACCAATTTTACAAAGACTCAGAGAGAAGGAGGTCCTGCAGGATTAGGAGGCTTATGAATTGCTAAAGTGTGTCACTCACCCTGGATATCTTAGGAGATTTTGCAGTAGAGCAAAGATAGGTAGCAACAGTGAGAGACTACACAAGAACATTGACATCCATTTCTTGCAGCCAGAAGGCTGAAATGCTACTAGAATAAGACTAGGAACAAGCAGGCAGATCATAACAAAAGAACAATGTGCCTATTTCACACACCAGCAGAAATTAAAGATGGTAAAGAAATACATTTCACATCTGAGGAGGTCTCTCAGGTAAACCTTTTACTGTTTTTTTTTCATTCTCCTGTGGTAGTATATGCACTCCTCATGGAAGTAGAGTGCTCTGGCTTGAAGAAGACACATTAGTCTGCACTCCTATGCTCATCCTAGCTTCTTGATAGTGATTATAGGGCACTCTGAGGATGTCTAAAGAGGTCGGTTGCCCCCAGTAGTAGCAGTGGAGGTTCTGAGAGGTCCCTCAGTAGTGGGAGTGTAGAGAGGTCCCACAGCTGTATTGATGTTCAAGGATGCACTAGAAGAAGTCAGGGGAGGTTCTCCCACATGTGACACATTGCCACCTACACGAAATCCCTCTGCAGTAGGAGCTCATGTAACAAACAGCCTATTGTAGACTTACCATTTGGTGACTAATATAACACCTCTAGGTAATGCTAAAGAAAGTTGTAGGTAGTTCTTGCCTCCCATATTACTAATGCTTGTTCCTAGACGGAGCTAAAAAGAAAGCTGAGGACACTCTCACTCAGTTCACAGTGCTCAGCCTGACCTTCAGAATGTCTGTTCGCTGGAAGGCGAATGTTGTGATTTAGCTCTCACCATTCTCCACTTCTTAGGAAGAGATGAAGATGTCCCCATTCACTTGCAATTCAGGCTCAGAAGTTCTGTTTTGAGGATAAGGATCTGATTGATTTTAAGCAGTGAACATATCGATGAAGCCAGCATTTGTCTAAGTCCATGAGCAGCTTGTTGGATAAAGATGGGTGCAGAAGTTATGAACATGTGTAGAGCCTACTCTGTAAGCACTAAAAAATCATTAAAACTGATGGAGGTCAACCATTAATTTTAGTACCAATGGGAAGAGGTAGTGCTGATGTACAGTCGGGTGCTGTGTGGTAGATCTGCAACTACATGCTATAATTTAGGCAGTCTGAATCTTTCTGTGTTAAGATCGTTGTTCCCCTTTACTCCTCTATGTAAAGTAATTGTCAGTTACACAGCAGGATTACTTGGGGACATATGAGTTTAAGGATTTTATGATGTCTCTGATTGACATATCCTTTCATCCTTATTTGGTGTAATGACCGCTGACATGAAAACTGCTGCTTGAGCTAATCCGTCTCCCACTGAAATCAAAGGGAGTTTTTAATACAAGGACCTTTGCAGAATGAAGACACCTTCAAGAAAAAAAGTGCAGTTTCACAAAATTTTACAAATTCCTCTCTAGACAGAGCTGTCAACTATGTACTTTTGGCAAAATACCAGCCCCACAACCTCAGGATCTCATCAGCTGCTGCCTATCACACAAAAAAATGAGGTGGCAAATGCAAGAGAAGGGCAATGAATTCAGAATAGCTCCTCTGTGTCCATGGCCTATTGTCATGTTTATTCTAGCATAATCACAATGCCATAAACATTCAAAATACAAAAAGACTGACACAAATGGCAGCTTTAGGTATTCAATAGATTCAGCAGCAGCCAGTCCATAGTAAAGCCAGCCAGACTGTTGGAAACTAGTCAGGAAATAATATTTTGGTAGCTGCGTATTGTGAAAAATGCAATTTCATTCTTGTTTCTTTTTGTTTTCATTTTTTTAATGCTTCTTTTGGTTCGTAGTTCGTTGATTTATTGGTTCAAATACTCAAAAGCATCAATGGTTGTTAAACAGAATTTCTGTAATTTTGGAAATGTATAGACTGAGACCTCATTAAATCAGTAGTATCCTTTTGAAATCATCCATGTCTGCTCCCAGTGCTAATGTAGTTGAATTAGTAATTATGCAGTTGTTCAGGGCTAAAGAATTACAGAGTCTGTGACTGCAAGCTTATTATAAACAGTAATCATGCATTTGATATTCTAAAAATGCAGAGAAACTCAGTTTCTCTATACTTCCCATACAAGAACTGTATATTAACTGAATGCATATTTGTGTAGAATTATTGCTTGTAAGTTTATTGAGTTTAGCCTTTAGCATGGTAATTGAACCATACATAGTAGGGCATCCAAAGAAAATGCAATATTAGCAATATACTTCCCTGTAGCTACATGCTTTACAAAGAAATAAACATCTAAAAATCTTGAATGTATCTTCCCCCCATCCTTCCACAAAGTTTGTTTGCTTGCTTTTTTTTTTTTTTTTTCCCCCTTTTAACCAGAGGGTGCACATATTAGATTCAATCTCTCTTTCACTGTTGTTCTGCTTATAGGGTTTCATGTGTTCAATATTAGTGATGGGTAATTTGACATGGTAAAGTATCCAGAGACAGCTGTCAGCTGCAGAGTTTGGAATATGTTCTGCACTCTGATTCTCCATAAAGCAGAGAACTAGTGTGTCTAAACTTGGGAATAAAAGGTTTCTTTCTGGAGATCTTCAAACATAGCTGTTTACAATTTAGAGAACTTGAGGTTATTTTAAAAGGTTGCTCCACTATGCACCACTAAGGAGCCAGAGACCTACCTAAGATTGTCTCCCCCCCACCAAATCCATATATCCAGAGGCTTCTCATGTTTCAAATCATTTTCAGAATGAGGTTTAGACCCACCATGAGGCATAACTATTCATGACTTCATTTGGTGTGGTTCCTAAAGAAGGAAACAAACAGTGTGCTGCTGAATCAGTCAGCATCAGTAAGTAGGTAGTTCTGGCTGAATGAATAGACTATTGCAAATTTTGCTTTCATAACACAGTACAGTTTTGTGTGTGTGAATAAAACAATTGTATTTATGTGGCTGCCTCCTTTTCTTTTTTGTTTTTCTCTTGGGTGCTTAACACCACATGGTGGACAGTAATTATGCATGATCTTTATCAATAATGTAGAAGCAACTTCCTATTGAAAACAGCTTAAGTGTCCTAGGAGTACACAACCATGCAGTAAAAGCACAGGCCTATGCCATTCCCTGTGGCAAATAATACTCTTGAAAAAATTCTAAAAAAAAAAAAAAAAAAAAGTACAAACATTGTAAACAGAATTCAAACTTTCTCTTCCCCAAAAGAAAACAAACTATAAACCTGCATTATAAAAATTACAATGTAATATATATAAACCTGAAGAATATTCTCTTTAAAGAAACTCCTTACCCAGTACTAAGAAAGATATAATGCTTGTAACATAATGATTAAATAGTGACTTGCAATTAAAAAAAAAATATTTTTTTTTCTATTAATGTGATATTGGATTTTTGGTTTTATGTGACTGAAGTTCTTCAGTCTTACATTGAATTAATTTAAAGATCAGACGAAAACACAAACATCTTCACAACCTAGAGCTTTCTGCAGAATGTTGCACGTGAAAAGAAATCCACCAATCACTTTATGGTATTAAACCTGTATCTTTATCATCTGTGCCCTTTTGCAGGGGAGTGGGAGGTAAAAGTGAATTGTTTATCAGGAGTGCAATTCTTTGTGTACTGTCTTTTTTTTTCTTTTTGCAAATTGGTAATAGATAATTTCTTATTCATTTGGGCTTATGGATTATTTGTAGGTTACCCATAGCTAATGATTTTATAAGCATTTGATATTAAAAAATCATTAGTCAAACTCAGTGCTCAGTTACTGAAATTGTGTAGTATTGTTTCTGGTCTCTATATACATGTGGCAGGCAGAAAAGCAATGTCTCAAAAAAATTTAGCCTTTCTTAGAAGGAATGTGAATACCAAATGGAAGAAATTCACCAGAAGAATGGTGCAGCCTTGCCATAATTCTGAGTACCCCTTTTTCACAAGAAAATAGTGTTAAATGTGCTGTGTGTACACAAGCCTATTCAGATAGCAGTGTCATTTCTTACAGTGTTACAGAGATAGGAAGACTTAGGACATATTTTTAGGGCCTTCATAATAATTTTCCTCATCACATTTAAACTTACTCTTTTCATTGCTGCTGTAGTTAACTTCTTCCCTAAGACGTACATAACACATACGGCCTTCTGCTATCCTCTCCCTTTCCCGTCTTTCTGCTTCACTCTCTGTCCTGTTCTCCATTGTGAAAGCAATGAGGTCAACAGCCTTCTTTTCTATTAGCACCAATGTGACAAGATGTCAAAAATGTCTGCATAGCTGCAGGACCACACAGATCCCACTTTCAATTCCCTACCTGAAAATGCCTCTCTAAAGAAAAAAAATGCCTATCTTCTAAGAAGGAAGTGGTACAGGTAAATATAACATGGCAACAGATTCAGCTTAATGTTGCAATCTTTGAGGAGTACAGGTGGGTTTTCACATAACGCAAGAGAAAGCAAACTGTAGGAGGGAGCCTTAGGAAATAGGTGGTGGAAATAGTGCCCATCTGGCATTCCCTAAAAAGTAACCAAGGGACTTAAAAGTACTGTCCAATTTGAGTGGGCACTAGGAACCCTCAACTGTCTCAAGTTCAGTCTACCATTTCATGGCACTGCAGTACTTACCTCTCCAGAAAATATCCAAGGCAATAAGGTGGGGGAACGGGGAGAGGAGGGAAGGGGAGGGAAGAATCTTTCTATGGAATATTGCAGTGAGTGAAAAGAAAGCAGAAGATGAGTTCCCTTTGAACAAATACACATTTAAATGCTGATGAAATACTGGCTTTTTGAAATAATCAAGAAAATTCCCATTTACTTTGATATAACTAAGGGTTACCAAAAACAATTCTCAGTTTTATCCACAACAAATGTTTGAGCTCCTCAAAAGGCACAAATTCCAGTTGATCTTCTCTACAAAACAAAGATGGAAGCTGACTGTAAATCATGAAAAAAACACTATTTAGTGTACAAGATTTCTGATTCATATTCTGTTAATTTGACTGTTCAAAATATGTACTCCCTCTCCCATCTGAGGCATCTTTACCTGAGAAATGAAGAATGTAGGTTCACTTATGATAGCTACAGTAAGCAAGCCCTAAGTACTGTATTATGCATTTATTTTATGGCTGATTTAAAGTACCGATCTCATCCTAATTTCACATGTGAATAAAGGCAAAAAGACATTTAAAAGCCATTGGGGCATTCAGAGTTATATGAAGAAATGTTACCTCAGCTTTTCTTTAAATTTGGACCATGTGTGAAGAGATAGTAAACACATAAAAAGACACATTCTTAAAACTCAGATCACTAATAAATATTGTTATAGGTATATATTTAGACAGGAAAAGAAACAGTTATAATTCCCGTACAGTACTTACCCATTTTAACATTATCACATGGTTGTACAAACAGGATTATAACAAGCAAAAGAAAGCACTTTATTTAATGAATAAATAATCAAAAGCATTGGTGAGGGTAGTCTTAAGAATATGCTGCTTCATACAGTTTAAAGTACATCAAACAACAAAATCCATAGTCCCAAAATTCCATTAAATAATACTGAGTAATTATGTGATTGATAATATTTAAGTATATATATATATAATCTCTATATATATATGTGTGTATATAATCATATCATTATGAGTAATTAAGGTATCTATTTACATGCCATGCAATATTAGAATGTGTTGCAATACCTAGGCACAACAGGTGGATTTAAGAATGGCTGTGGTAAAAAAAAAAAAAAAACAACAAACAACTTATTTTTGAAAATGAGGGACATTACTTTCTTTCAGTTCTTTCTTCTCATAATATACAGTGAGAATTTGAGATCTTTTCCGGTAGTTAAAGACATACTTTTTCTATTGTACAATTAGGTAACAGTATAAAGTTAAAGCTGTAGTTAGAGCCATGAGATGCTGCAGTTAGAGAAAGCATTCTTGCCTCAAAACTTAGTGTATGACATGCATGTCTGAGATATTCTTCTCATTGTGGACCCAGTCCTGTGAAATGCTGAGCTTCTCCTACAAGACGATGCTTACTGCTGTGTTCTAAAGAAATTAAGTGCACTCAGTGTCTCAAAAGAGCTGCACAGTATTTGGCAGGATGAGGATACGTATCAGCACATAAGTTCTATTAGTGTCCAGTAAAGTGATGTGTCCATATATATATAAAAAAAAAATTATAATTCTGCATTTATTAGCATTATTTTCAGTTTATAAATAAACTACATTGTGTTTTAAAATGCTGGAAATTACAAATTTGCTTCTTCTCAAGCATTTGCTAGTCCACTGCATACTAAAGGACTTGCTATTTCTGTTACTAATTATGGGACAGGTCCTGATATTTTGCTTCATAAGAGGTTCAATAAAGCCTGAAGGATCAGAATCTGGCTCTCTATGTTACAATCCTACTACAATCAACTGGTTGAAAACAAAGTATAAAATTGCCTTTCACAAGAAAAGCAGTTTATAATATAAGCGGCTGTGTCATATAAGGTATTATATTTCAGAGAAGTCAAACTGGAAGAAAATCAATCTACCCAAGTAATGTGTGAAAAAGGATATCTTATAGTTTTACAAGGAAGCATCTACCAATGAGAGGTTTTTTGGAGCAAGAGGAAAAGTCAAAAGTGGTTTTGGATTATGGGTCAGTTATATTTGACGGATGTGTCCACTAAAGTGATCAGCAGTGAAAGTTAATAAAACTAATATTAACTGAGTTAGAGCTTAACTGTCCACGATATACTGAGCTAATTCACACCTCTGGGTGATATTGTGTCATGTTTTCTGTATACTAAAACACCTTCCTCTGCTCTAGAATTGGTTTCCATTTTGAAATTTTTCATCATGGTAGCGAGGACTGCAAGCATATAAATTAACTAAAGTTGAGACTTTGGAACACAGTTTTGCTGAAGAAGTGTATTAAACAGGAAAGAATTGAGTATTCAGAGATAATGCCATGAGTACTCAGTTGCTTTCACTGTCTGAATCAGCACATGTGAGCACACATGCTGTAGAGAACTCTCACTGCTTATCTTACTTTATGGCAAGGACACATGCCGTAAGAAATTTTTATCAGCTGAATCAGGTAAATATTTTGTGGTCACGGGAAATCAGCCGTCACAGACTATTTGTTCTTCTGTCTGAACTGGATATGACATCACTGCTGTGCTCTCATACCAGTAGGAGTACGTTTGTAACTTATTTTGAGGTATCAGATGTTACTGCCTAAGACTGTTAGACCCTACGCCTATGCTTTTTGTCATGTCATGAGTCCCATGGATCCCATGACATCACCTATTGCCATGTCCCATGGTTCTTACTGTGCCCTTTTTTTTATTAAAGCTACTAGTGCTTCCCTTTCTTCAAAACATCCCAAGATTAAACATCTGATCGCTGTTGTGATCCTCTTTTCCCTATTTCTTTGTTTTCTCGTCAGCTACATCAGTCTTTATCTCTCCTGTTGTTTCCTCTCACACAGATATGCATCTCCTGCTTTTATGCCATTTGTGTATCCAAAGATTCCTGAGTTTCTCCATTAGACTTTAGTCTACTCCATTCTCAAGTCCTTAAGTTTCTTTCTGATCAGGATTCCTATTAATAACTTGCTAAAAGGTAATAATCCCATTAAGCAAGTAATGTGGATATAATTTTCTTCATATCTATTTGTTAAAATTGATGCCTATTTCTGCATCCTCCTTAATTCTGCTCCATGTATTTCTTTGTCTGCCTTCAGACAGTTCCTTGGAGAGAGGACCCTACTGCTCTATCTTTAGTAAGAGTTGGCACAGCGTAGGATTAAGTAGGACTAAATAACTATATCTATGCATGCTTTTCATTTTCTATTTGGAAAAAGGGCTTTGGTTAGTGACAGTAAAGTAAAGAACTATTGAAGAAACCTTTGGTTTATCTTTTTGGCAGTCCTTCAAATGTGTGCATTAATAAATAAAGGACACTCAGTCTTCCTAGCTGAAGAAAAAAAGCTAGAACCGGCATCAGAGAGGCATTCATATCATGCCAGGTTACCATTAATTTTAAGTAATGTTTAGCCTCAAAACTATTCAAGTAAACTTGAATAGTCACCAATATTCAGCTGCCGCCTCATTCTGTGCAGTGGGAGTTTTTAATTTTTTTTAAAGCTCCTCATCTGACATATCACTGAATTCCTGTCAAAAATTTAACCTTTTTTTTCTTTTTTTTTCCTTAATTTGTGAGTTTTACACAGCAGTACTCATATTACTGATTGAGCAAACCAAATGGTTGTGAATGAATGGGCACTTACTAAATACATGTTTAGGGACAAATCCAGATTCCGTGGAAACTTCTGGAAAGCATTCCTTTGGCTTAAATGGGATTAAGATACAGTTCTCAGTGCTGCAGATATTTCTTTCCTTCCCTCCTTCCTTCCTTCCTTCCTTCCTTCCTCCCTTCCTTCCTCCCTTCCTTCCTTCTCTTGTTCTCTCGCTCTCCTTCTCTCTTTCTCTAGTTCTTTCCTGTCTTTTTTTTTTTAAAACATATATTTAAAAGTTGGGTAAGGTCTTAAGAATCTAAAATTACACAAAAGAAAATTTGAGTAAATGAGAAAATTTTCACCTGCTAGAAATTTAAATCATATTTGTTTGTGCTCCTCCTGCACAGGTTGATGGCAGCATAAAGTATTGAGGGTTGGAAAAGAATGTAGTTCTCTTTCTGTAGCAATAGTCACATCATCTACTTTCTGTCCTTGATAGAAATTTTTTCAAATATATTACGTTTTAAAAGGAACTTCTAATTTAAAATAGTTGGTGTTATTTGGGTTTTCGAATGATTACTGTATTTCTGGTTTTAATATAGAACTCAGGACATCTCTGGTTTAAAACTCAGCACGTTCAAAAATAGGTTACTTTTATTGATATGTCTTTTTCAAGGTTGATAGGCTTTTTTTTTCTTTTTGTCTTTTTTCTTTTTTCACTCTGCTGCAATAAAAGTGGTTATATAACCACACAAATTTTCCTTATAAGAAAGTATTTACCACATTTTGATATGACTTTATTCTACTCTCAAAAGAAAGACTGAGGTGTGGTAAGTGCTGACTTTTCTATATGCTACCACTGTACTGTTACAAAGACTCATGCAAAAATGCTTATTACATGTCCTTAAGTATGCCTAACAAATCTGGGCTAGATTCCGTCACCTTTGTGCTGGGTAAGTAGCACTTTACCCAATTCAAATAACTCATTTTGAGTAAGTTCCTACTTACCATAGGAATGACAGAATGTGGCCCTCAGGACTTATCTTTTGTTGTATATTCCATTCTTATACATATTTGTATGAACCAAATGGACCATGATATGCTTAGAAAAATAGTTGGAAATTCAGAATGGAACAAAGAAACTAACCAACCAACAGCAGTAGAAAGAAAGAGAAATTAACAGGAATAAAGTCCCTTAGGCATCTGCCCAAGAACTAACACAACACAATCAGGAATTCAGAACATTTATTGCAAGAGCTGAATAACTAAATAATGTTGAACTGGCAAAGCAGTAACAAGGATAACTGGTTAGATATTTATTCTGTCAAAGTCATCAAACATCCCTCACAAACTGACATAAGTACTGCAATAAGCAATGCACCCCTAACCCATTTTTATGCCTTTTAAACTGTGGAGGGGAAAAAAAAGTAAAAAAAAAAGTGAACTGCTATATACAAAAAAATAAAGAAGAAAAAAAAAGCTTGTGTTTTTGGTAAGAATGAAATCACCTTCAGATTAGCTTAATTTGTTACTTTAAGTACTTTGTTAAAGTAAATTTGTTACTTTATGTTTCACTGTGGCGTAAGTAACTTTTGCTTTTTTCTGTAAGGACTTTTTTTTTTCTTTTTTTTTTTTGCATGCTATTTATTTGTGTAAATCATCTGTCATGCCTTAACAAAAACCATCTAAAAATGTTTGGATTTGGATTTGCTTTGCGTGCAACTTAGATCTTATTAACATTAGGAGTCACTCTGCTGGTTTGACTGAGGTGACATGATACTGGTACCTGCCAGGCATTGACCAACTATGATAACAAACAGTTAAACAGCAATAATTAGAGATTTAACCCTTTAGTTCCCCCAACTAGCCTACCAGGAGAATGCTCTGTTACATCATGAAGGCACAACACATTAAATATTCTGTGGCTATGGTCTAAAAACACTTGTGTTACTACAACATTAACGCAGATGAAGATCAACACAAATGCTGCTGTTTCAGCAATACAAACTGTCTTAGGTATAGACACACACCTGCCCAATTGGAAAAACATGATGATTGTATTTTGGTCCTGTAGAATTTCCTCCTTATATTCCAGCTGAGATCAATGTCAGCTACTACTCGTTAAATGACAGACTACAGCTAATTTGATCAAGGATTCCAAAAGAACAGCTTTCCCTCTCACCCACCACCACAAATTTAAATATTCTCCTTTTGTTTTGCAGTTTCCCTGTTTTACAAAACATAATGGAAGTTTAAAAAAAATTGCTAAATTTTTAAGCCCTTACACAAGTCCTTTCATTTAATATTAAAAAAAAAAAAAAGAAAAAAAAAAAGAAAGAAGAAGAAATTCTACCTGAATGCTGGCATCATTTGCTACTACATAGAAAGAAAAATATTTTTTTTTCCTTTCTACAACCAACCTTCCCTCCCACCCCACCACTCCTTTTTTCACTTCTAACACAAGTGTTTTGATTTCCTTGGAACATTGTGTGTCAGACAGACTACTAACACAGAAACACCACCACTGAAAATAAAAGCAAAACAACAGGAAGCAAATGAAAGAAAGTAAAAAGCAACTGTGAAACACAGAAATATGCTACAGTATCTTTTCAAGTGAACGTTATAAGTACACAAAAATTGTAAGTAATAATTGTTTCTATTTACAAGTATTTGAACACTGATCGACTTATAAGTGTCCACTAACATTGTTAATAGCACAATAGGTTTAATGTTTACAGTTTCAGTTGTTTTGTTTGCAATATGATCTCAAGTATAACGGTCCCAGCATAGATCAATGACAACAAAAGCACAATTTTCTAACTGGATATGCTTTTCAATCATTGCAATCCACTGAACTTTCTCACTCTCTCACTCTCCAAATACATCTTCTGTTGTTCATAGCAGCAGTCCAGGGTCAAAAAACAAACAAACAAAAAAAGGATATTTGCAAACTGGAGAGATCTCTGCAGATTTTAATCATGTCTATTTAACAAAACCACACAACTAGTAGAAACACTCTTTCATGTTGCAGGACATCATACCTTCCACGGTGCTAACATAAAGATATGCATATCTCTGCTAGGTGAAGCATAGTTCTAGAGGTCTACCCAGTACATAAAGCTCTGACACACACACAGTATTAGCAAGTCTAAGTAGGCTAAAGTCATTGGTCCAAAGTAACCATTTCTTATAGCTGATGCTCCTTTGGACTCTCAACACCTCCTGAGGCCTGTTTATAAGACTTCAAGTTGGCCAGAGGAATGTCAGTCATGTGGTTGCCAGTGTTGAAATGGCCCTCACTGGAACCATACTGCTTTCGGTCACTGAACTGATTTCTGTTGGTATCTTCTTTCCAGGTCCTGGTCAATGTGTGTCCATTAACTAGTTTGTCCTTCTTAACCCATTCTTTCTGAGGTGCAAAGGTGGAGAGAGGAGACTTTGGCTGTTGGTATGTGCCCAAGCTGGGAGGCATCCAACAGTTGTCTGAGTGACCCAAAACCAGGCATTCTTGAGTACACATCTCCGTAGCTTCAGCTAATCCTCGTGGCCCAAGAGGCCCATCTGTAGAAGAAAAACAAACAGAAAGAGGAAGAGAGAGAAAAAAAGACATAATATTAGATCATTATATTTGGCATTACATTTATACATATACCTCATGAGAAAATTAACAATGATTTTGCAACAAAATATTGTCCTGGTAAATTCTAGATACATTTTCATTCTGTTAGAGTAGTTGCTTTGTAGGGCATATACTCTCTGTGTATGCTACCTATGTAGTTTCCAAAAGTGGAAATACAGTTCAATTAACCCTAAGTTATCAGTCTCAGATCCTACTATGAATAAATTTAACTGCCTTTTTCAGTCACACTAAGAAAATAGAGCTAGGTAGGTGAAAATGTCAGAGGAAGTAAACATACCCTTGCAGATTCTGAGTGAGAATTAATGTTGCTTGTAAAAGCCTATAGTTCGGACGTATTCTCTTCTGCTTTCAACTCACTTTACTGCTGCAGAGCCTTGGTGAACTAACAGCCTATCACAAACTGAGAAACATTTATACTATCCAAAAATGGGCTTGCCCAGAGGAATGCTTTATATGCAAGATTATTGTAATGTCTACTATTTTACAAACTTGGGTTAGTGCATAGTTCTGGACATCTACCCAGTACATAAAACTCTGATGCACACTCCCAATAAGTAAGAGAGAAGTTAAACTTTGCTGGATTTAATATGAAACCATGAAACACTTCAAAACATTGCAACAGGAAAGGGAATAAGATCTATAATTCTTCTGACTATTAAACACGTCTCAGATAGCTGCTGTGCAACTATAAAAATCAAGGGGTAAATAAAAAAAAGAAGGCTCATGTAAATCTTACACTTGATAAAGAACTGTTCTCATAATTCTTTGTAAGTCAGGAATGTGAGACTGCAGGAGACAGAAATGAAGTCTGCTGAAGTACTATGCATATTAAATATCCACATCATTTTTCACACACTACTGAGGACACAGCTGGCCAGCTGCAGGCATCTTGCAGTCAAGCAGACAGGTCACCCATGTCTTCAGCAACACTAAATTCCTCTCAGTCTTATTGCATTTCTAAATGGTTGAATTTGCTCACCTGATCAGACTGAATGTATGAGGAAGAGCAAGCCAGGAAAAAGGCAGAGAAATCACTTTTCATGTCTTTGTTAGATACTTCTCAATATCTGAGATATGCTTTGTCATGATTCTTTGCTAACTGTATTGTAATTTTGAGCAAGAATTTTTAAATGCCTTTTTTGACTTCAGAATAAATCAACTGGCTAGTGCTGTAGACATTCAAAGAGTTAAGGAGACATTTTTCCTTGATTAAACAGCCCAGTGACAGGAAGGAAATTATAGATTGATTTTTGAGAAAGAACCTTAGCAGATAGGCATGAATAGTGAAGTTATGAAGCATCTTAAAAAGCAGTACTAATCAGAAGAAAAATGTCAGTAGTGTCTCAGCAAAAAATGTGTATTTTTATAATAATGTAATTGAGACTCAAAATGATAAGTGAGGACACTCTAACAAAGATTTCTGTGTTACGATGCCAAAGAATAATTCATTCTCTTGTACGCCATGCATATACAATAAATTACCACTAGTAAGAGGTCGTTTTTCTGAATACTGAAATTATCCCAATTAATTTTATGGAAATTTCTATTCTTTCCTAGTTGTTTTTGTGGTTTTTTTTTTTTTTAACTGGCACATAACAACTTACGGTAGTAAATTCCACAGATTATCAACCACTGCTTTCACACACACATATAGAAAATGCAATCAGGTATATTTCTACATGTTACAATGTAATTAGTTAATCTTCTTATCTCTGAGTAGCTCCTCTTTCTCAATATCTGGAGAATATCCAGTACGCTGTTGATGTGACAGAATATGATAAACCATAATAAAAGTTGCTTCTGCATTCCCCTTATAAGAAAGTGTCCTATCGCTGACAACTAGAACATGAAAAATGTATAGAATCAATGCTACTTTCCATTTGGGTCAATATAAAATGAAATAATTAAACCAGAAGCATTAGGAAAAAAAGAAAAAGCAACTGTAAAGTAGGAGCTTAGCAGAGATTTCAATGGAACCAAGAATCTTGGTTCTAAAATGAGAACTGTGATAATTCCCTGGAAGAGAGAGAGTCTTTTTTCCATAAAGCTCTTCTTTGAATCCTTTAGTATGAAGTTATAATCAAACTGAGGCAGGTACTTACTACAAAAAAAAAGCAATAATAAGTAAAGAAAGTAGTCACAGTATATTATTAACATTTCCAAAGGTTAATCTATAGGTTAAAAGCTGATTTTTTTTTTTCTGACAACAGAATTTTAATTTTAATTAGTTTTTTCCCATTTTCAGAGGAAGAAAGTGAGAAGTGGCATAACTATTTTCAACCTGCCTGCTCTCATAGTACAATACTATCTTGCTGACCAAGAAGGAAAGGTTTGGCAGGGATTAAAACTTTCAAAACACAAAGAGAACCCTTCACCACAGAATGACACATTTCAAGAAATACAGTGGATGCACTCTGTGCTTCCAGTCTCCAGCAAAATAAAAGGTTAACAGGAGAGCCTTCAGTACTATAGTTCTGAAGGGCATAAGTTACTTTTCCTGTTTAGTTAAATAAATTTCAAGAAATAAGATATTTATTTCCATTTAAAATTTAAATGAGTAATAAGCTGGTTTTACTTAGGACTAAATATGCATGTGGCCCTATAAGCTATATGTCAAACTCTTTGGAAGATTTACTTCATGTGTTTTGCTGTCTTTAGTAACAATTCTAGGCAGTTAATGCTGTTAAACTCAGACTGGATTATAAATATCCTTTGCTTTAGCCATTTTTAAGTTGATAAACTTTCTGGAGAGCACTGGAATATTTAGATATCTGTTTCTGTGAGCGGCAGATGGTAGCAATGCTGAGATGATCGTCTGTTCAGGAGGAGCAGCTCCTTGGGTTTTTTTGGTTTAACAAAATACCACTGTCCCACTTAGACTTCAAAAATTAATTATTGTGTGCAAGTCCTCCTCCAGTCAATCTTCCCTATGCAGAGATTGCAACCATATGCAAAACCATGGCAGCCTCTGTAGCGGGCCATATACAATTTTTTTATGGATGTAGGTCACACCGAGTGACAGTTGTAGACAGACTGAGGCCCTCTCCTTTTAGGAGAGGACTGGGAATCCCAGGACAACCCCTGTAGGACACTTCTTTTAGCTGTATAACTGTTCAAATAGCTGTGAGGTATGTTGTAAATCTGCATACGCCTCTACATATGCCTGTAAGTAAAAATCTATGAATAAAATGCATATCCAGAATTGAGAACAAGTTCAGACTCCTACTCAAGTGAGTATGCATATTTTCAAGTACTCTGACTGATGCTTTCCAATCTGTAAAATACAGGAAGATTAACTTATTAAAATATTGTGGGGCTTAAGTTAACAAAATGCCTTGCAATACTTCATTTAATGTATAATTAACAATTATTATTTTAATCACTTTTGGTGTAAGACATCACAAGAGAAAAATAAATCACAAAGTATTTTTTTTTAGAATTTCAGATTTTTAAAATAATATATTTTTACTGTTGAGCCACTACAAGGAATTATCATGCTTACTGATTCAGGAAAAAAGGCAGCTTCATTCATAATACATGTGGTGCCTGTCACACCTGATCTCCAGTTAAGGCCCTTAGATACAAGCATAATGTTTTTGTAAATATTATTGCTAATGATGCTGATGATCATGATTTAGGGGACTCTATTAATGTCCTACTGTGAGATATAGGAAAAAGA
Source organism: Mycteria americana (assembly GCF_035582795.1). NCBI lineage: Eukaryota > Metazoa > Chordata > Aves > Ciconiiformes > Ciconiidae > Mycteria > Mycteria americana. Next base: position 175,945,207 of record NC_134365.1, read on the forward strand.
TGAAAAATGGATTGGGGAAAAAAAGAACCTCACCTACAAAAAAAAAAAAAAAGACAGTCTTTCAACAATATGTCTTTTTTCCAGCATCTGTTTTGTGTAATTATGTTCTCAAGTATAGACAGTTCATTCTTTTCTAAGATTCATTATTCAGGTTGCTATTCAGTAGCATAAAGCGAAATGGTCATGAGCAGTATGATGGGAGAGAGATCTTCTGGGGGTAGCTTGCACTGAAGAGTTGACTGCTTTGTATTGAGAAAGCATAATGTTGACTTAATGGTAATTATCTTTCTCCTCCACCACTGCTGAACAATAGCTTTCACCCAATTTTCTAAAGTTGTTTCATTACCACATACAATGACACCACTTAAAAACCTGTTCCTGCTGCTTTAATTTTATAATTGCATTAATTTGTTTCCTTTCTCTTCATAAAAATGTCACTGAAATTTCTGTATCAAATTTCTCCACACTGAAGTACTTTATTGGTATATGGGGTTTTTTTTCAAAGTATTTGTTCTCTGAACAATCCGTAATACATGAGGCTGGTTATCAGTCTTGGCTGCTTGAATATATAATGACACAAGTGCTGATAAAACTGTACAAGCCATCTGTCTCTGGAGCTAAATGTTTTGAAAGCAAACACAAAAATGCATAACAAACACTCCCTTAAATTGTCTTTGTAAATATTTATATCAGATCTCACCCCAAAATGCTTTTTTGTTGTTATTTTATTCTGTTAATAGCTGTCAAGCAGATGCATGACTTGCCTACTTAAAAGCAGACAGGTGTAAGAAGGAAAATAATGTATGCCACTCAAAAGCTGGTCATACCCTAATGCTTGAATTTCTGTGCGGTCTTTTATCTCTTTTTATTATACCCAGAAGCTAAACTGCTATTTCATTGATTAACTTACTGCTGCAATTAGCAGCTAGTTTCTGGAGTGTTGACCAGCTGCTTTTCAACCTGCTTCTTTAAAAATCTCTTGCTTAAAGCCAGAAAATTCATTCTTCAATTCTGAAAGAGTCAAGACCACATGATAAGTTCCACTCAGTGAGACTTTTTGTCCTCAAAAAAAATGAATGGGTACTCTTTGCCTGAGGGCACTAACATTAAGTATAGTGGATTTGAACATGGCCATAGCTGTGTTTTAGACAATCATATTTACTTAACTTTTCATATTGCATCTTAAAAAGAAAAAAGAAAAGAAAACAACAGGAAAAACATTTTCAGCTCTATTTAACCCCAAATACAGAAAGCTTTGTTAAGCTTTCATGGGCTACTTTATTAAATGACCTTTTCTGAGACCACATGTATTTACAGCCTTCCCCACATATACTGGAATTGAAATGGCATTATTACATTTCATAGTGGTTTTGCAACTACTGTATATAATAAATATAAAAACTGGAAAACGGTTTATAATGAAAAAGGTTCTTTTGACTTTTTTTTTGTCTAAAATATCAGCCAAATAAATGAGAAAGACCGTTCTTTATTTCCAGTCTATTAAGAAAAAAAAAACCAAGACTACAAAGCCACATACATGCTGTGCTGCATGTGTTTTCTTGGTATTATTAATTAACAGCAAGAGTCTTCAGTGACTACTAAAAATATATTTTTAGTGGCTCGCTCATGGTCATTCCACCTGGCACAGTCAGTGCTGATAAAATCACATTCTGTCCCCAAATCACCTTGTTCCAAGGGCCCTGGATCCCTCCCATTGCTGTTACCAGTTTTGGTCAATTTCTCACTACCACCTTGTAACCTGCTGCTTCTCTCTCCCCTTCCCGGAGCTGCATCCTCTGTACTCACGTATAGATCAAGAAACCCCTGCTAGTTCCTGTTCCCTGTCTTGGCCCAAGCTTCTTTTTCATCACTACTGAACTAAATAATACGGTAAGGTTAGCGTATATCCACATCACTTAGCAGAGATAAGCTGCCAGGATGCTTAATTAGCACAGTAACAGGAAGGACAGGAAGATGGGGTGGGGGGTTGGGGGTAGGGGCAGGACACGACACGGGGCAGGGGTCGTAAAGGTGTGGGGGAGGTACTGCCCACAAATTCAGCAACTAAAGTATTTTCTGAAAAGACAGGAAAGCCTGGCAGAAGAAGATTTTCTACACAACTCTGTGAAGTACTTAAGTGATCCAGATGGGTTCCACAGAAATGTCGCTAAGATCCAAACTATAATTTCAAAAATCATGCGTGACTTCTTTGATTCCATGGGCAGCTAAATTTTGAAATGCAAGATTATTCAGCTACTTGAAATTCTGCTTCTACACAGAATTGCCTCAATTTCCTGAAGATTGTGATTACTTCATGACTAAATCTTTTTAGAGTTAAGAAAGGAAATGTTCCCTTCCCTTCATACCTCAAATATCTCAATGTGGTTGGCATTTTAACAACATATGCCAACGGGTTGTAGCTTTGAACAACACAGCAGTGCAGTAGGCTGTGTCCTCCCCCCCCCGCAGTTTATACCCATAGGCTGGTTACAGAAAGGACACCTGCCTTTTGTTACAAACATTGTGCAGAGGCCACTTGTGGTTAGAACATTTCTGGAAGGTTCAGCTCCAGTTCCCTTTTCTTCCTGATAGATTCTGGCCCCTCTGTCCTATAGATGTGCAAGAATCAACCTCGATCTCGGTCACAAGAGCTCTTCTGGTAAATGAGAAACAGTTCTGTAATCCCTCCTTCAGAGAAGGAGACTATGCTATGATTTCTTACGCACCTAGGGAATGCTGAAATTAGTAATCTACTGCAGAAAAGTGTCTGTTAACACCATGATCACTATTAGAAAGTATCCTGTGTTTCTTGTCTTGAGTTTCTTTCACCTATAGCTGCTCCATTGTAGCAAAAGCTACAATGAAAGGGAGTGTTACTTTGATTGCTTGGTTGTTTTTTTCTGCTATCCTTCCTAGAAATTTAATACCTTTGCCATTTACAAGCTACACCTCCATCAGTAATGGTTCTGTTGTCAATGTTATTTTTATCTAGCCTAACTTTCCCAATTTCCATTTCCCATTTCCAATTACTTTTTCTGCATTGACATACATGTATATAAATCTGTATGCATCTCCATGTGTGCATGTTCAGGAAATAGTCATGTACCATAGAATCCACACTTGAAGCACTGGCAGCCTAGACAAATTTTTAGTTCCTTGCTCCAAAGCAAGACACCCTCCAAGAGTTGACACCTTCCAAGAAATGGAATTCATTTTACAATGCTTTGAAGAATAAAGCTCTTGGTTTCCTAGACCTGCTTACCTACACACACTTTGGAAGGAATTTTGTGGCCTATTTCTGCAGATGGGAACAAAAAGGGTGCTTTATCTACTGTCCAGCTACATGCAGGGCAGGTGTCACAAGACTAAGTTTGCATGTTGCTATGCCTAAGCAAATACACTTAGAGAAAGCACATAAGGAATTTCAGCAGAGTTTAGTAGCTTAGAGTTGTTAATAATCCCATGAAGTCTTCCAAACCAACTTGTTTGGAAATGTAAAGTTCAGTCTACAGGCAAGCCACATTTACATGTCTCTGCCCCTGCCATCTAAACACACCTTTGAAATTAGTTCAGCTGCATGTTATTATACTTCTGGTTTAGTTCTGGATTTTTTATAACACAAATTATTTAATACTAAATTTAGTTGGGACTTAACTCTTAGTGAAATCTTAGAGTAAGAAATATATTTTTATAGCCTAGTGATAGTTCCTCTTGGCTGCTTGAAAAGCCACAGAGATTTAATCAAATTCTAGCCCTCAGTTGTCCATAGAAGATAGGAAGCAGTCCATTTCCTAATCTCTACTGAATACACCTTATGCGACTGCTGAGCTTGTGAGATACTACGGGTCAAGTTTGCTTAGCATTGTCTAGTCTTTATGAATAGATAGATGAGTTGATTAATGTTAGACTTGTCACCATTCTGCAGGCAGATTAGAACACTCTTTGAAATCACAAGGGCATGGTCCCTGCAAGCAAGGGTGTAGGAAGATGCCACAGGAGGCGTTCCAAAGCAGTCATGATCTGGAGTGGTGCTGAACTGCCTGAACAGCTCAAACCTGGATGATTCAGTGCTCTTCACTGGTCATAAAAACCCAGCTCTATTACTTATCATGGATTGCACATTGCCTAAGTTCAGATCTCTATGCCACCCCTCTTATTTTTTTTTTTTCAGAATGTAACTGGGTGCAACTTTATATCTTGGGTGCAACTATAACTGGGTGCAACTTTATATCTAAAAAAGTAGGTTCACTAGATCATCTAGCAGCTCTTTCTGGTTTTAAGAATCTATGTATCAGCAAATATTAACATAAAACTGTACTCTGTATAAACTTTCACTGACAAATGTAGCAATTGTAGCGTAGCCTTTAGAAATACAGAAGATACAAAATAATATCTGGGATTGTTATTCTGGTTTAATGCATTCTGTCATTAAAAACCAAACAAACAAAAAACCCCCACACAAACAACTGCAATTTGTATTCTCAGTTTAAGTGTCACATTGTGGATGCAAAGTTACCTTCCAGTGAGAGCAGGAGAAAAGAAGTGCAAACAGGATTTGGCAAAACCCCCTTTTGTTAACAAATAAATAAAGATTAAATGTTTTACACATCTCTCATACAGATTTCATTCTTTGGTCACAGATGAAAAGCCAACATTTGCAAATGGAGATAGTCCAAATACAATAATACATGGGCAGCCAGAACAACAGATTCTCTCTCTGAGAGGATATTGTTATTTAGACAGACTTGGTGGCACACAAAAAGCAGAACACATATCTTTATAAATTTGCACCCATCTTCAGTATGGCATGGAACTCATCCATCTTCTCATCCACTGAAGCTACCCCTACAAAGAATCCTATCTCATCTAATCTTATTTCCTCAAAATTAGCATTTTTTCCTCCCATACATTTAATTTTAGCAGGACGATCTAACAAATCTGAATTCCATAGAGGATCCAAATGAACCTTCTAAATTTGATTGGATCACTTAATGAGACCAAAGCACAGTCAGTGTTCAAGTATTTGGAATAATATTAATTTTCAGCATGAATCTTTTTTCGTTATGTAGCTCTTCATTTTGCTGCCTAAAAAAGTCTTTATTCCCAAAAGGTGATGATGGATGGTTATAATAAAATATTTATAAAGCATCCCATGGTCACAATCATTTACTATCTTTTTTTCTCTCACACCTAAATATTTATAGTACTTGATCAAAATATTTCGTTGAATTGATTTGCAGGCAACCTGCTGAGACAGCACCACTTTTGACATGGTCACGTTTTCTGATCTATTAATATGCCCGAAACATGAACCTGCTGTCAGTCAGAAACAACTTAAGTCTCAATTTGGAAGATTCTGTCAACTGTTTATCACAAAATCAAATTTTAGTGAGTAATTTCTACAAATTGCATGTGAGAAAAGCTAGGTTTCAATGTGAAAAAAGGTGTTATTCAAAATGAGAAAGACTGGCAGAATGCCGTTAAACTGAGCTGAACAATATTTATTTCAACACTGTACAGTTTTGTAAACTTTTTATGCAGCTGCTACATGCCTGACCATTAACTAATGTACAGCAGAAAAAATAAAACCAGTCAACTTGAATTTAATTTGATTTTTATTATTTTTAAAAGAAGTCTAAATTAAAGAGTCTTTTTACCAATCACTCTCAAACTACAGTAAAAGCCTGATCTTCTGACTTGTGATAAATACAGATCATGCCTTGAGAGCAGGCATGATACCTTGTGATTTTATCGAAGTAAGGGTATTGGCTTTACTAATCCATAACTGAATAAAAGCACAATTCGTCGTCATATACATATATATGATGAACTGTGCTATCTGTACAAAAATATATATAATGTGTTTCATTTTTATATATATCACATATTTTCTGTATTTTTACCTTTATACATATTATATATATATATATTCTATCTATCCATCTAAGTTCTTTATTTTCATTTAACAACAGAATGGAATGAATAGAGTAATGCATTTTGAAGTGAATGGAATCACTCACAAAATAAGCAACTTAATTGCTGTGTTCAAGTTGGGTATACAGTCATCCTAAGCTCCTTCTGTTATCACTGGAGAGAGAAGCATTTGCACGAAGTGATTCAGGTCTCTGAAGACCTGGCTCACTTTCTAGAGGTGTGAGTTTCTGTCCATTGATAAAAAGGGAATCTGTGGATGGTGATTACATCTAACTCTATGTATTTAAAATGGATGAGTCTAGATCTTTGTTGCCATTACAGAAGATGTTAGATTAATTCACTCTGATCTCTTGAAAATGCACTTGAATAAAGTTTTTCCATTATAAGCAAAATGGTTCCAGCAGCCAGTGAATAAACCAGCAGACAGCTACACTATCCAAAATACCCAAATGGCAGTGCATCTCAAGCATACTCAGGAAGGAAGATTCTGTGAAACCTGAAAGAGTCTTACTAGAGGGAGCCTGCTATAGTCAAGTTAACTTTCAGAAAATTAATACTTCAAAACGATTCTAGTTCTCCAAACTTTGAAATAGGTGGAAGACCCTGAAATGCTGCTGTTTATAAGAGAGAGAAGACTGTGATTGCTGAGGTTTCCTGAAGTCTTAAAAGTAAGACAGATAATATAACTAAAAGCCTGGAAAACATAAAACTGAGAAAAAGTGAAAATTATTAAATTTATGGGCCAGATTAAGAAAAGTGTCTTTGTAAGTTTATTGCACTACAAATCTATTTGAGTTTTAAATTAGGGAAAAACTTTATATTCAAAGACGCATATGGCTTTATTTACTGTACTTATCTCCAGGATATTCTTAGCCCATACATAGGGTTAATGAAACTCAAACCATCTATTGAATTCTAGTAGTTTTGTTAGTTTTTATTAATCTTCTTTGATGAGTTATTCAGTAATTCTCCCCAAATATCTCCAGTTCTCTTGTAAGCCCCAGGTATTACCAATTTTTCTGTAATCTTGAAATATAACTAATAATAATATTCAGCCATTAGTTTAATATATACTTGATAGCTTAAGAACAAGGGTTTCTTTATGCTATTGCAAGAATATTTTTTATAGGAGGTATTGTATTCTAATAAAATGTAACTTTTTCTTTATGTTTTAAAGTTGCATAAAAGTCTGTTCTTTCAAGCAAGTTCTAGAAAGAGCAGTAGGCTGAGTGTCCAACAGAACTTGATGAAAAAGACCGGAGAACTACAGAGTCTCCAAAACATAAGCTTACTACTCTTATTATGCACCACAGAAACATGTAAAGAAGAAACCAGGATAGGGACCACAGCAAGAGTTATCTTCTTATTTAATCACAAATACTAGCATTCTTCATTAAAACTAACTTTTATGGAAAAGGTTATTTTGCCATAAGCATACAACTTACTTCACTGTCCTACAACCTTTTCAGACTTCCAGCAATTTGGTCCCAGATTTCAGTATATTTCTGCATATCATCTAGTTGTATTTTTAAACATTCAGCCCTATTTCCTAAGTATTATTTTCTTAACACTAGATTAAACTCTGTAGAGCAGCAAGTGCCAAAGTAAACATTTTTCCCTTGATTTTTGAATAAAAAAGAGGAAAAATCAATTGCCTACTTTAAGGAATAAATGACAAATGGAAAAAAACCCCACTAATATCAAAAAGCTACAAATCTCGTACTCCAGACAGCAATTAATCTAAGATCAGAACGAAAATGCAAACATATACTATGGTGTTTAAAAATGCAACGTTAATTAAGAAATATAATTAAGACTATTTTTGCACAGAAATGTGAAATTCATTCCATAATTAGGTTAATTACAGCTGTCTAAACAAACATTAAGTTGAAATGCATCTTTTTTATGAAGCCTTATTACTAATGTATGTTTCTTGTCACTTTCATGTTTTCCTATTTTCCTTCAGTACAATTCAGAACAAAATCAAATTTAGGTTAAACTGAATTTGTTGCAAATTTGTGACAGATGCCTTATGTGTAAGTGCTATTATGTAAATAAGTAGCTTAACTGAAAAGACCTTTTGAGGTACATTTCTCTTTGCAAAATTAGGACCTAGATCTGGGAACTCATTGTCCTAACTTAAGCGACATGAATCTGAATAACTGAAGTATGTAACAGAAGAAAGTGCTTGCATTAGGTGCCTAGTAAGCTTGATTATATTGTTGATTTTGTCTTCCCTTGTACACAAAAATGTATGCTTGATAAATTTCACAGGACACAGATGTCAGAGATGCCATTAAACTAATCCAGAGACAAAAGAACCATTTCCTAATTCTGCTTGTATAATGGCATCTCATTTAGTTCATTTTGTAAAATTCAGTTCAGTGCCAGTTGAGTTGTCAGAACTGCAGTCATATTACACAGACAATACTAGAAAGTGCTTTCCTTCATTATGTCTGAGCTACAACCCTAGTACAGTTCCTTCATTTTCTTTAAAAACTATGTTCATTTACATCATTCTTTCAGAAGAGATATCCATAAGCCTCTTAATGAGCTTATAAACTTTACAGTAAAACTCCCATTAAACAAATGTTCCTGAGTCAAAACACTTCCATTTTATTAAACCATGCTTGAAAACTAATCTGTGCTCGTTTAGTCATTACATTCAATATATTGAAAATTAATATGGAAGGAATGTCTGTATACACTATTTTCCAAATAATTTTGGTTAGTCACAGAGTCCTATTGTAATCCTTGGCAAAAGCTATACTTCCAGGCTTTCAAATCTTACCTGGAAGACTGAAGAAAAAAATCTTTGTGATTCTAGAGGAAATCAAACCATAGTTCACATGAATAGTGAATCCACATTTAATGGAGGCTGAAAAGTTTCTTTTGTCTTCTATTTCATGAAAAATCTCAGCAAGCCAAGCCTTCCACACCTTTTACACTTGTTTTTTATTGTATTATATTTATTCATGCAAGAGAAGCTAGAAAGAAGACCACTTTAAGTTGCATCCAAATCTAAGTACATAGTAGAAAGATTGTCTGAAATCAGGGCACGAAGTGCATGTATGGTAGGTCTTCACTAACACATTTAGAGCAATATCCTGGATGGCATCTCCAGGTGTCTGAACTTTTTTAAGCAAACAAATTTTAACAAATATTATTGTTTTTTAAATGGATTAAAATGGATTGAGAGAGGTGCTGAAGGAAGCATTGTTACGATGAGCACAGATCATGAACACTTACATATGTAACAGGCTCTTTACTTTCTCCTTTATGGTTGTACACAGCTTGGTTTCTCAAGTAATCAAAAAAAATCATTGGAAATGTGGGAATTTTGGTTCATATGTAAAGCAATTTTTGGGCAGGAGCATACCAAGAAAAACTGTTGTTTTGCTTTCCTTAAACCATTGTTTTTGTATAATACCAAAAGACAAGATTTGAGACCTACTTACCTCTTTAGAATTAATTTCATTGTTACAAAATGTTTCTAGAAACTTATATCCCTTGCCCAATCATATAAGAAACTGACAGTTCCTATAACATAAGAGTTGCAAATACTTGGCAGTTCACTGGACCTTTTTTGTTTGCTCCAGTTTGAGACATAAAGGTAAACAGTAATTTCATGTATTTGAATTTACTGGTTTTATTTTCCATCTTGTAATAATAATAAAAATAAAAAAATAAAAAATCAATGCATAATATATTTTTGGACAAATACTTGATGAGGTATGTTGTAGGCTTATTCCATTCAAGCTTCTGAAAATAATGGGCAGTATGAAAGGCTTTGTGCTCACTGAACTTGTTGTAGAATTGAAAAACTGTGAAGCAACTCAGATTAACAACCTGAAATCATATATTTTTCTTCTAGCATAAAAAAAAAAAGTTGATTTACCAAAATATGAAAAGTAAATGAAGAATTCCAGTTGCCAGATTTAGTTCACTTAACATTTCCACTGTTTCACCTCCCTAACAGGAACTGCGGTGCAGATATTAATTACCATTTATAGAATGTCTTGTCAAAACACCTAAGAATTATAGTTCTGTTAATAACTTTGTCCTGCACTTGAGTTCAATGACTGATTTGAGCTGAAGAACGATGAAAAGGATGACTGACACTTGGGTAAGACACCCAGTCTTTCCCTGCAAACCTCAGGCAGTAATGCATGACTTTGTGCCAACAATTTACCTTTAGAAGGGGAACTATTATAAAATTGTAGTTATGAGAGAATTAACAGTCACATTTAAGAAGATTATTACCCTTGTATCAAGTGAGTTAATTTTTTAAATTGTAACTTCAGAGGCAGCAAGTCATTTAGAAACAATGCCAAACACTTAAGAGCACAATGACCTATCTATCTGAGATGCCAGAATACTTTATTGGTAGACAAACAGAAGTATTCCAGGCCAGTTTATTTGGTGGGATAACAGAGAGAGGCAGCTGTTTCTCCACAGATTCATTGGACACATACCTCTTCTCCTTTGAAATAGGTTGGCGTTTTGCTACTGCCTTCCTTGGGTGTAAAACTGGGTCTTTTGCCTCTATAGAACACCAAATATATTTTACTGGCAAGCCTGATTTAGGAAGGCATGTACTGAAAGAAACAGATTAATTCCCTTGTGAACTACAAGTCATTCCTTTAGCATTTAGCTTCCCTATATACCACACCAATTGTTCCTTTACAAGTTCTTCAGCTCAAGACTCCACTTCTTCCAACTTGTCTATATATAGTTCCGCTTGCTCTCTTTTTGACATATTTTCGACCCAGGTCTCATCAGTATTCCTGTTTTTTTCTCCAAAATACTATTTCCTCCCACCATCTTCTCAGCTGCCTGGATGATAAGTCCTTCTCTTACATGTTTATATCACTGAATTTAGTTACCAGATTTCACTTAAAATGAGTGAGGGACGTCTTTTTGTACTTCATTTAGGTATACAACTTAAGTTTACTTAAATACAGGGTCATAAGTAAGGTAGGATTCATTCCACCCTAGGGTTCAGCTCTAGGGACAGTCATCTGAACTGATTATGCAAAGAGAAGGTTTCGTCTTGTATATTTGCAACTTAAAAGATCAAGGTGATGAAGTGTTACAGAAGAGCCAAATATAGACCTGAGATTCAGATTCAGGTTCAAAATGTAGATGTCTACAATGTGTATATCTACATGGGAACCATAGACACATGTATTTTCTAATCTCTCATTTTGATTAGCAGAGATCCTGTCAATCCTATTAGTCCAGTCAATACAATATAGTAATTCACCAAACCAAATGTACAGAAGTGAATCTGAACAGCTCTCTGTATTATACCGACTGTTTTGAGTATATCTCCATTAACCATAAGGAGAAGTTAAGGCACCTAACTCTTATGTACACACCTTCATTGTAGATAGCTAAATTTAGCATTTGAATCCAGAGCTATGTCCTACCCTTGGCTTTGCCATAGCACTTCATCACTATGATCTCTTAATGTGCGCACACAGATTAGGAAACCTTCCTTTACACAATTAATTATTTCTTTAAAACTAATTGCTATACCAAACTGCTGACTTTTTACTTACAAAATTAAGCCCATTGAAGTAATTCATTTTTCCTGAGCTCTGTTACTTGTGACTGGATTCCATCTGGACAAAACAGAGCCTCCACTGTAGGAGGTTTTCAGATGGTCTCAAAACACATGCTGAAGAGTTTCAGGACAATTTCTCCAGAGAAATTTTTCATTTTTTTCTGCATTGTCACACAAAAACAGAATGGAATTTCATAGCAATACCAGGGACAGCATTCACTTTCACAGTATTGCAGATCTCCATCACCATAGCAGTATGGATTTCTGAAGTATTAAGGGATCAAAGCTGTAGCTGTAGGACAGTGGGCCAGGCCAACAAAACTGAAAAACAGTCAACAACTGAAAATTCCACTTATGTTAATGACCTTGTTGAGTGCAAGGTGAGATGACAAACCCTTCAAAAGAGTTTGAAAAGATGGATTACATCATAAGTTGCATGTGGTCCCCCATTCTGGCATTAAGTGCTAGCAGTATTCCTGATTAAAATGGAAAATGTTGCTCCCTGCTGTGGGGAGAAAAATAACACTGAAAGCAGAAAACACCTGGCAGACACCTTGAATATGAAACTTTTTATTAAGCAGTGCATTTTTTTTCTGAGTTAATTAATCTATTTCACAGTCTCAGGTAATCACTTTGCAACTTCTCAGTAGTTTGACTTTCAAAGGAACTTTACGCTCTGTCATTTGGTATACCTGTGTTGTCAAAGAACATGGGAATGATATAAACATCTTTGTAATTTGTTCACTGCTGGCTTGCATATATCCCTTCTATAGTGCTCTTTTTCCAGAAGGCAGTAACATTAAAAACGTTCTTTGTCCTAATGGTTATGCATCAACAGAGTATTCTCTGGGTCTACATTAGTTTACTAAGTAAACCTTCAGGGTCCTACTATTTTACAGCAAAAAGTGAAGGTAGTAAGTGCTCCTTATTGACAAGGGTGATTAAGTAAGACTGCACCACTTGTCTGCACAAATGCCCACCTCAGCATGGCCTGCAGCCGTCACAGCACCAACCAGAAATATTTGCTTAAACTTCATGCTAACTCTGTTGCATATAACCTAAGGTTCCCTGTCCATACTTGATGTGTCTTTGTCTGATACCTGCTGTTTACTGGAGAGGCATTTACTATAAACAGGCGCAATTAATCAGAGGAAAAATCCAAACACAACATCAACCAATTTTATAAATATGTGAAGTATGAGATAAGTGCAACCTGACTGGGATGTCACAAATGTACAGCCAATCTTAGAGGAGAGAAGAGCGAGCACAAGTTACTACAAATCTATAAGAATTGATCTGAACAAATTAAACGGAATTAAAAAGGAAAATATAACACTGTGACAACTGAAAAATGGGAAGATCTGCCACATCAATTTTAAAAATGGTAGATAATGTGAGATTACCATAGTAAATTACTTCATTTTTAGAAGCAAAGGAAATTGAGTAAATCTCATCTCTCTGGACTTCAGTAAAGCCTGTGATGAAGTGCCATATAGGAAATTATTTTAGTTTAGCTGGAATATATGACAATAGAACCTGTAGGTTGATTCAAGGAGTGAATAGGTGGTGCTGAAAGAGGAAGTAAGGGGCTGGAGAGAGGTTCCACACAATTCAATATCAGAACTAATCCTGAATAATATTTTCAGTACTAACCTTGATATAAATATATGCAAAGGGCTGATACAAACTGCCCCTGACACAAAATTGGGAAGTACCATCAGTAAAGACCAAGTTATTGTATCAAAAGAACTAGAGAAAGAAAAAAAGACAGGAGTCTTTCTTAGTAGGCAAGACTAGGAGATTTTAGCTTGCTTCATTTAGGAGAATGAAACCAGAGCGAGAAAAAGGTGAAGAGCAGGGGTAAACAAAGGGACACATAAAATGACCTTGTAAATTAAGAGATAGTGTTAGTCATGAGAATAAATCTGATTATATGGTGTCTATGATAACAGACTACTGAGCCCCTTCCTAACATTTTGATTCTTATATTAACAAAAATTCCACCAGAAAAACAGTAGACTTATTTTTACTATGAATATTAGTGGAAGTTTATACTCTTACATTTCATTTCTTAATGTCTGATAACAGTCATGGTAGCTGATGTACAATAGAAGTTTGCACCGTCATAAGGTATTAAGACACTATAGTCACAATGTACTGTTTCTAATACAAGATAGATAAAAGGATTTATAATTCCTGACAGAAAGAATATGCAGCATTGAGAATTCTTAGCAAGAAGGTGGGATTTTTCAGTATGAATGCTGTCCAGCATTCACCTACTTTTGAAAAATCTCGTCTAGTAGAAGAAGTACTAGAAGTAGGAATGATCTGATGAAATACTGGCATTTGTAATTGAAGAATACCTTTCAGCTAATTATCTGGATTCTTTAAACAGGCTCTTTTACAATGTGATTCATCTGAACTCCTTTAGGTTTTACTTTACGATGAGATGAATTGTGCCCTGAAAGTGTCTGCTTCTCCCTGCTGACTACTAAATTACCCAAAGTGCCTAGATCAGATGTATACATGGGATCCTTAGCTTCTACAGCTGAAGCAACAGAAGACAGATCTTTCAAAATATCTACTGAATCAAAGACAATGTCTGTGACCTTAGCTATGTCATTTAGTTCCTCTGTGTCTTTATTGCTCACCTATAAAATGAGGATAATCGAATTTCCATACCTTACAGGGCAATGCAGTAGGTTGCGGATTACATGGCTCTCTAATACCATGGCAATGGATGCCTTATAAGTACTTAAGCCTCTTCTGGACTGTCAAATGAGGAAACCAAGAAGAACAGACAATAAAACTCACAAACCAATTTCTTTTCAGAGAGAGCCATTTGACATCTCCCTGAAGCAATGCGCCATTGAAGGATGGGGTTCGTGTAAAGCATGCTATGATTAATCATAACAATAACAATGATGTTTTTGAAAGAGGGGGTCTCCCTCCTTCGTGAATAAGAGAATTCACACAGGATATGTTTTTCTCTTTTGTCACAAGCTGTTCCATTTGTCTCATGATTCAAGTAAACAATTGCTGCAACAACAAAAGAATTCTTTGTGTTCATTGCCCACTGATACATGATACATCCTTTCAAATTTCTTTTGTCCTCTTTTAAGACAGCTATCAAGGAAATGTTTGTCAGCATTCAAATCTTTAGTGAAAAATTAATTGCAACATTTTTCTAGTGTTATACTGTGACTCTTGTGATAAGATATGTGCTTGTTTCATATATGCAAAGGCTGATTTTGATCTCATTTACACCAATACCAGTTGACTTCAGCTGAATTACTCCTAAGTTACCCTAGAACCACTGTAAGAATCATCCTCATATTTCAGCCAGAGCTTACAAATCTCCAGCAGGAAAGTGCCTTTTTATTGTAAGGCTAAATTGGCATTCATCCAGAATTCCCTGGGAGAAAGGGTTTTTTTAACCACATTGATTTAGAGAAACATAGAGGCCTTATTTATTTAAAATCAAACATATAAATATTTTAACAGCAGCAGCAGCCATAAAGAGAAGGCAAGCATTCAAAGTTGCTGCGAATAAAAAAAACTCCTGTTAGGTTGTCTAGAGCTAATGGCTGATGATAGAATTTGGAGAGTGCAAAGAAGTACTTGTCAATAATAAGAACAACAGCACTATATTTACAATCCAATGTTTAAAGCCAAAATAGACATTCTTTTCTCTGTTTGATCTCAGGAAAAGTTATCTGCAGCTTACAGGCCCGAATTTGAGTCTTCTTATGTCACTCAAAAGAAGTACTGAGATAACTGTGCTAGAGATGACAGACTAGTAACCCCTCTAGCAAGCCAGACCTGTGGGGGGGTGTCATGTTTTCTGTGTCTGGGCTGAAAGCACTCTTCCTACTTAGAAATGCTCTCTTTTGTTCTCCCATAGTGCCTGAAATTCATTCTCAAGAGATATGAAAAATTAAAATTCATCTCATAGAAACAAGGTCTCTTCAATTTCCATAGGAACAAAGAATCACAAAATGAATGTAAATCTCTTTTTTTTTTTTTTTTCCTTCTCAAGGCAGAACAGCTCACAGAAGTCATAAACCAGATCCCCAGCTATATCAACTGTTATAGCACCACTAAAGTTAGGTTTCCCCCCCAGTACCTGTCTCTGTAAGAGACACATAAGAATAAGCCAATACTATTCAATCTCAGCCATATAAAAAACAATGAAAGGAGGTCAGATTATTTGTAACTATACATTTGCAACATAAATTATTGCTATCCAGACAACTGCCAGGACAAGAAACAAAAACTGATTACTTAATGAGCTATTGTATTTTAATAGAAGGATTGTCTTTCTCTCAAAACATTTACACAGCATTTTACTTGTTATAATAAATTATCACCCTAAATAAGATATAGCAAGTAGAGAAATCTTATAGATTAAAGAGACAGATAAATTTGGGAGACCCAGCTCAAATATCTAGACATGTCAAATCACATTATTCAAACCATATCCTGCAAAATCAAAACCAGAGCTCTGAACTTTGAAAGGTAATAACATTACCAATTGAAAGGTATCCAGAACTACCTTAGGTTTGGCAATTATCTTATCTAAAAACAAAATTTCCATGAGATCAAACAGGTTCCTAAAACAGATAAAATACATGGTTAGAAATATGGATAAATATATCTTCTTTTTTTTTTTTTTTAATGAGCTTCCATCAGAGAGACTTTTAAAACTATCAGTGCAATGGCATGCTTTCCTAGTTTAATTTTCAGCAAGCAATCTAAGAGAGTGTCCTAGTAATGGCTTTCATTTATGACTGCAGATATCATTCAAATCTGTATTGTCAAGATGTTAATAATATACAGTTTCTACTTTTAAAATAACACCTATGCTATTTGCAGATTTATCAGGGGACTAACGAGCCTCTGTTCTCCTCCATTAAAACCATAAGCCTTCATCTCTTGCTTCCTCTCAGGAACTCTCTCATTCCCCACAAAATTTTCAAAACCCACTTGCTTTTCCTGAAGTCCCCCTTCTGTTGGCCTTATCTATCAACCACAAACAGGTAACATGATCAAATAATAAACAACAAGTCTACTCACAACCCAACACCAGTCAGAACAGGAGCTGTGCAGGCACAGCGGTGTCCACGTGTGACTTGCATCGTGAGCATGTGGCCCTGAGACCAGAAGCCTGCACACAAGCTCTCTGCAGGGTTTTGACAAAGTTTTGACTCCACCAGAGCATGGTTTTGACAAAGAGAGAACTACAGTTACTCTCTTGATGGTGGATTTTCATATGGCTTTGTTTGCTTCTGATTTAGGTCTGCTTAAGTTTTGGAAACTGAGTAGAAGATGGAGAGATGTCTTGAAGACTTTTAAATAAAAGTCTTTTATCTTTAAAAGACTTCTGAGCTGTCATTGCAGAAGACAGTTACACCTTCGCTTGTAATGTAGGCACTTTGCTACTTGAGCAATGATTAGGTGCTTGTTCAAGTAGTCAGCAACAAGCATTAATGACTGTTAATTATTTCCGCTCTCAGGCATCCTATTCTTGGGTCACTAGGAAAGCAGCAAAGGGAAAAGTGACTTCTGCCTAGTCTACGCAACAGAGATTTTACTGATATTAGCAGTGATACAAGCTTTTAATGACTAGCTTACAGCAGAGCAAAAGGAATGGAATATAAGACAAAAGACACAAGAACCCTCACACACAATCCTTAGAAGTTCTGGTAAAGCTACTCTATGAACATAGTTACAGAGCGTCTGAGATAAAAGCAATAAAGGTGTCTTTCAGCTCTGATAATGGTGATGCTGTTTCTTAGGCATAGCTGCTCTGTAAGCCCATCAGAGCTCCCTCTGTGTTCACACATCATTCCCAAACTGTAGATATACAGACTGTTAGCTGGATCCTCTAAGGGGCAAGTAATTCCTTTTTTCTTTGCAGTCAAAAGGTTTTGCTTTGGTTTTACTTTTTCGTAGGTCACATAATATTTACACAACAGAGGGACAGATTCTAAAACATTCATCTTCCTTAATAATTCCTTTGTATATTTTTACAGAATGATTACTTAGAAGTTGATTCTGATTTACAGAGAATTTACTGAATCCATCGCCTTCATAACTCTGGACAAAATAATATAATAAAACCCAACAGATGAACAACAAAACATACATCCTTAAATGCTCTACTAGTCTACCAGCATCTATTAATTCTTTTATTTAATTTTAAAACATAGAAATAACTGAAATCTCCTACTCCCAATGAAAGAAATAAAAGAGGGAACCTGATGTACTTTTAAATTACCTTTCTCTAGGTAATCAGGAAGCATTTAACATACAGCCATATCGAACACTATCATACTAAATATACTGGGAGAGTGCAATTCTTACTTTTTATCAACAGGCTTTATTTCTGGATAAGTAGTATCTTAACTAGAAATATTGTATGACTTTTGCTTCATCAAAAGAATGGGTATGATTATGGATATTCTCAGTACAAATCAAATGCATGAAGAGAAACAGTATATGAAAATATAACTATAAGGAAAACAAAAATGTATTTTATTTATTAGGCTAATTTATTAGGCTAATTTCCAGACCATAGTCCTGGGTAAGCTTTTCAGAGTTGAAAAATACAGCATATTATTTTCAAATCAGCAAATATAAAAGATTCTAGACACTCCAGCACACTCTTCAGAGTATACATTTTATGTGTAATTAATATAAAATATCAGATCATAGCTAAGTGTGCAAGAATGTGCCAAATATGTCACTCAAATCATTCATTAACGGTAAGCTGATTAACACAGCATATTTTATTTCAGAATGAAATTCAAAGCCTGTTATGGCAAAACAATTTAGGCTTACAGGATTGTATCGAGCACTGTTATACTTGACCATGCTAATGTAGCTGGTTTTATTTCAGAAGCACTGGGGAGGGAAGCATAAAATCATTAGTAATTATAGAAATATTAAGGCCACACAACTGGCTCTATTACTGTTTTCAAATGGTAGCATCTGCAAATTCAGCCTGTAATAAACACTAATGCATCCATAGACCAGAGTGCTGACACATGAATGGGATGCTTTGTCAGACTTGCATAAAAATGTAGATGAACTGCAGGGAAAGAAAACCAAAGAATTCAAAGGGTTTCTTGATTGCCTTCTTTAAAATGCCAAGAACTTAAGCTGGCCTTTCTTATCTTCCTCTACATGCATGTGACACTTTAGGAGGTCTTTCTTATTGTACTATAATTCAGTAATTGTTCCAGCTCTGTGCACCATGCCTTCCTTCCAAAGGGCAGCATGAGATATATAGTTCTGGTAATGAACAGCTGCATAATTTAAGGGTTGAACTAGCAGGGCACTGTTCCTTATTTGTGTTTTCTTAGCAGTTGCCAAGATATTCCAAGCCTATTTAGGAATACAATCCTTTGCCTGCCTTATTTCTCGTGGATGATATATGTTGAGACTTGGTCATGTTCCAGAAACCAAATTTTATCAGCTGAAGTACCAGAACAAGCTTTCCTCTCATTTTACTTCAAAGGGCAGCAGTACAGATCTATAACAAGGCAATTTTTTCCCCAGCCATGAACATTCTCTGTTCTATCATGCAGACTTGTTCAAACCTGGTGCTATCCCCTTTCCAAAGCATAATAGACTTAATCACAGAGCTATCAAAGACATTTCCACACAACATTTCTCTCACCAAGGCTAATCTTCCAAATGTTAAAAAGGTCCAGGCAGCTAGGCCCTTCAAGATGAAAGCTGCATGCTGATTAATCAGCTGCTTTTTTATTCTGTTTTGGCAAGTGTTCCCTATTTGTAAATAAAAGGTTTACCCTGGATTTCCTGTAAACTAAGGAGCATAAGGCTGCTTTGGACCAGACTCATAAAGCAACAAAGCCTTCTGCTGTTGCATCCACAGGGGTAGTTGTTTGTTCTATCGCAAATATACTTTCAGGTGTCCTGGAGAGAATGAGCTAATCTAACACAAACACCATTCCAACATGAGAAAATTACGTAGCAACCTCAAAGTCGCCTGCTTATTAATTACGTTCTTTGGCTTCCAGCGGCACTTTAATTGTTGCTTGCTTGAGGAGACCTGTCTCCAATTTGTGTCATTGCAACATCTCAGGTTGGTTTATGATGTGTGGCACAATGTAACACAAGTCCTTCACAGAAACACTCTCATATTAAAGACAAATACATTTATTTAAGTCGTAGAGTGCTGGCTCTCTATTCAGATGGTAAATAGGTAGTGTGAAAGAGATGTGACAGACCCAAGAAGACTAGAAATTGTCTGCAAACTGGCAGCCACTGTGGTTCACTGACAGCCCGAATTACTTTCAGGCAGTTTGGCACATCTCCATTTGTCACACTTAAAAGCTTGAGCCAAAGATATCCAATTAATACAGAACACAGTATTTCTCCCTTCTTGAAGCTGGAACAGAAATGCAAAAGTTTAAGATTCACAGTGTGCACCATGTCACCTGCACATCACAAAGAAAGGTAAAACAGTTATAAGTAAAGCATACGTAACTTAACTCACATCACACCCTCTTGGCCACCGCTCACCTCAGGTTATTTTCTATGCTGTGCATACCACCACTGTACTATTTATTCCAGACAATGATTTCTCATGTAGGCTGAATCCCTTATGCTGTAAATCATGCAAACAGCTAGCACAAATAGTTTGTGGGTATAACAAGTATCAGGGAATGAGCTTTTGAAATATCTATCTAGACCAAGAAAGTGAAACTGTTCCCTCCCCCCAGATTTTGAAGGCAAGGTGAAGGTTGTTTATTTTGAAAGTAGCAGAACCTTAATGAATCAATATCAGTTTTTGACATTATTATATAAATCCACCCATCACTGCACAGCAATAACAGCTGTATCTTTTGCTATGACCCAATGCCAGTTTATATATGGTTTGATTTGAATTATTGGTAGTCTAGTCATGAGGATCAGGTTTATATAGCTCTGGTATAGACAGAAATTTTTTTGAGTCACAGGATTTCCCTGGAGAATTTCCAGTGTCCCTAAGTAAGTTTACAGACGTCCTCTTTTATCCAGATGAGCTTTTGGTGTTCAAAGAAGAAGAGAAAAAACGCAACACATTTACATACTATAAATGTTAATCAAAAAGACCTGTGAGGTGCTGCTTTAGATTCTCTAAGGCCAAATTAGATATGTAAAATAGACACATGGAAGGCTACACTCCTGGCAATCTATAATCAAAAGGTTTGAAAAACTTGTACTTTTCAGAGTAACTGATGATACAGATCTTAGTAATCTATTCATCAATTGCATTTGGAAACTTTTGAAAATGCAATGAAGAAATGCCACTTTTGGAAGAAGGGGCAGGCAACTCAAGAAGAGTACAGGAATCTCGTCAAGTCATGCAGAGAGAAAATTAGAAAGGCAAAAGCCCAGCTAGAACTCTATCTGGCTGCTGTTGTAAGAGATGATAAAGAAATGTTTTTACAAATACATTAACAACAAAAAGAGAGGCAAGGAGAATCTCCCTCCTTTATTGGATGCAGGGGGGGAACGTTGCCACTAAGGATGAAGAAAAGGCTGAGGTACTTAATGCCTTCTTTGCCTCAGTCTTTAATAGTCAGACCGGTTATCCCCAGGGAATTCAGCCCCCTGAGCTGGAAGACAGGGACGGAGAGCAGAATAAACCCCCCATAATCCAGGAGGAAGCAGTTAACGACCTGCTATACCACCTGGACACTCACAAGTCCATGGGGCTGGATGGCATCCACCTGAGAGTACTGAGGCAGCTGGCAGAGGAGCTTGCCAAGGCACTCTCCATCATTTATCAGCAGTCCTGGTTAACAGGGGAGGTCCCAGATGACTGGAGGCTTGCCAATGTGAAGCCCATCTACAAGAAGGGCTGGAAGGAGGATCCAGGGAACTACAGGCCTGTCAGCCTGACCTCGGTATGGGGCAAAATTACAGAGCGGTTCATCTTGAGTGCGCTCAACAGGCATGTGCAGGCCAACCAGGGGATCAGGCCCAGCCAGCATAGGTTCATGAAAGGCAGGTCCTGCTTGACCAGCCTGATCTCCTACGACCAGGTGACTCTCCTAGTGCATGAGTGAAAGGCTGTAGATGTTATCTACCTGGACTTTAGTAAAGCCTTTGACACTGTCTCCCACAGCATTCTCCTAGAGAAGCTGGTGGCTCATGGCTTAGGTGGGTGTACTCTTTGCTGGGTAAAGAGCTGGCTGGATGGCTGGGCCCAGAGGGTTGTGGTGAATGGAGTTAAATCCAGTTGGTGGCTGGTCACAAGTGGTGTTCCCCAGGGCTCACTAGTGGGGCCAGTTCTGTTTAATATCTTTATCAATGATGTCTGGATGAGGAGACTGAGTGTGCCCTCAGTAAGTTTGCAGATGACACCAAGTTGGGCAGGAGTGTTGATCTGCTTGAGGGCAGGAAGGCTCTACAGAGGGATCTGGACAGGCTGGATTGATGGGCCGAGGTCAATTGTATGAGGTTCAACAAGGCCAAGTACCGGGTTCTGCACTTGGGTCACAACAACCCCATGCAACACTACAGGCTTGGGGAAGAGTGGCTGGAAAGCTTCCCAGTAGAAAAGGACCTGGGGATGCTGGTTGACAGCCACCTGAACATGAGCCAGCAGTGTGCCCAGGTGGCCAAGAAGGCCAATGGCATCCTGGCTTGTATCAAAAATAGTGTGGCCAGCAGGACTAGGGAAGTGATCGTCCTCTGTACTCGGCACTGGTGAGGCCGCACCTCAGATACTGTGTTCAGTTTTGGACCCCTCACTACAAGAGAGACATTGAGGTGCTGGAGTGAGTCCAGAGAAGGGCAACGAAGCTGGTGAAGGGTCTGGAGAACAAGTCTTATGAGGAGCAGCTGAGGGAACTGGGGTTGTTTAGCCTGGAGAAAAGGAGGCTGAGGGGACACCTTATTGCTTTCTACAACTACCTGAATGGAGGTTGTAGTGAGGTAGGTATCTTGTCTCTTCTCCCAAGTGACAATCAATAGGACGAGAGGAAATGGTCTCAAGTTGCACCAGGGGAGGTTTAGATTGGATATTAGGCAAAATGTCTTTACTGAAAGGGTGGTCAAGCATTGGAACAGGCTGCCCAGAGAGGTGGTGGAGTCGCCATCCCTGGAGTTCAAAAAACGTGTAGATGTGGCACTTCAGGACATGGTTTAGTAGGCATGGAGGTGTTGGGTTGATGGTTGGACTAGATGATCCTAGAGGTCTTTTCCAACCTTTATGATACTATGATTCTATGAAATAATAAGGGTTAAACAATGAGTAAAGAATGACAATGGCACTTTCCCTGCTCTCTGTTATCTGAAAAAAGCTGCAGCTAGCCCCCTTTTTTGTTTGTCTCCCTTGAGGCATCTAAGAAGTGTTTTAAAGAAAAATGTTCTCAGATACTTATCTGAGATACTGCCTATTCTTAGCCAAAATCTGAAATTGAAGTTAAACTGGTAAGTGCTCCACTAACATTATTTCAAGTTTAGTGGTATAAATAGTACCAGAATCCCTGGCTTTAATTGGCAATTAACATCTTTTACCAACATTTTTCCTGCTTAATGCCATGGTACTTTTGACTGCAAAGTCCAGTAATAAATATAAGAAATTAAATGTTTACTAGGAAAGATATTTCAGAACAAATTTTAAAACTAATCACTGGACTATTTTCAGTTTTTCACATATTTTCATGCTGAAATTTTCATATATAATATTCTCTGCTATACCTTCACCTCTTAGCATACATGATATCCAGAAAAAGAAATCAGATTATAATATTAAATAAGAAGGAATGCTGTTGAAAGATAAATTCTTCAAGACATTAATCCATTATAAGGAAAAATATTCACATTTCTGATGCAGATTTTTTAATTATGTGGTAAGCATGTGTAGTTTTGTAAATACTGCTAAAACTATTTCACAGCTTAAAATAATATCAGAATACCAATTATAAAACATTTACAGGTTTTAAACGTAAAAAAAAAAGAAACAAAGTTTTGTTGAAGAATTGTGGATTTTGAGATAAAATAGACACAAAGAAAAGTATTTCTTCCCCTCCTTAGTGAACATGCTAAGCACAGGAAAGGAAGTTAAATCAAATCACAGAATTATAAAAGTTGTGCAGAGCACCAAGTATGAAATAAAGTTTTTCTAAATAAACTGACTGGAAAGAGCATATGACTAATATAAATTTAAGCAAAAATTAATTTTATTACTTTTCAGAGGATAGCCTCCAATAATGCAGGTGAAATTTTACGTAAGTGGGGGTTCATTCAAATTAAGTTTATGAAAAAAATATAAATTATAATCGGATTTATTTTAACTTAATTTTGGGATCTGAGTCATCATTATGACACTAGAGTTTCATAATGATAACTAGATCTGAGTTATCATTATGAAAATAAAGTCTGGCTTTAGGGTTTTTTTCGTTTTATTCACAAACTTGACTAAGGGGGAATAGTTTCAAACAGTAGTTTGCTTTCTACATCACTGCATATATGCACTTTGTATATAAAATCTTCAATTAATTAACCTTTATGAATCACTTGGTGATATTTTTTATATGAGATAAATGGGTATGATTGAAAACAGGTGTCTAGCCATATATATGTCTCTAACAGAGATTATTTCAGGTTTGGGATTATTTTTTCCCTTTTATTTTAGGTAACTCAGGCAAACAGCCTAGAAGGCTAACCCACTAAGTGTAACCTCTCAGTTATTTCAGTGGCTCACAGTCAGTAAATGAAAAAAAAACCCAGTGCCTGAGTGAGATTGTGCCTGGGGTGGTTTTCTCTCAGAACAACCGCCCCCAGGCACAGCGAGGGGAGAGCACGGGGCAGGGTTTGATCCCAGCAGGCAGGTGGCAGGCAGCCATGCTGCTCCAGAGACTGACTGCATTGGCTCACGTAGATGCAGGCTATCCAGTTTTTCTCATTGCCTTGGCACAGTCCCAGGCATATTTATTGTATAGGGAGTGTTTGTAGTAAAACCAATAAAATACATCAAAGACTTTGTTGTAATTTGTGTAATTTTCTGCTAATAAAAAAAAAAATGTAATTCTGGTTGACTGGAATTATATATATGAACAAACCATTAAAAATGTTCAGTTAATAAAAATAAACTTGGACTAAGGGCAAGAACTTTCCCCCACCCCCACCTCCCTGAGATTTTGGTCTGCATTTGAAAACCCATATAAGTGTAAATTTCCTACATCAAATGTTACTGCCACAAATAGTATCGTGGCCCATGTCACATTTTATCCAGTGCTTGGAATTACTGCTTACATTTCACTTTTCTGTCAAGACTTTTCCAGAAACACTTGATTTTTTTTTTTAAAGGGGGGGGGAGGGAAGCCTTTCATTAGAAAAAAAGTTTGAGGCAACTTCCAAAAGAAAAGACTGTAATGAACTACCCTGTCACAAATACCTAGTGGAACTGAAAAGTGAAAACAGAAGATGATTCATTACACTTGTCTGCTTACAGATGATTGTTTGAAAGGTCACCCAGAAGAAAAATGTCCTCCAAACCAAAAAGGTATGTCTGGTAAAGAAAACGACACTTGTAGGACAAAAAATTGCTATACTTATTATTTACATTAAGAAAATAAGTTTTTCACTGTTCAAATACTCAGATTTCACTGTTAAAACACACTGTCTTTCAAGTGAAAAAAAAATTCCACATATAAATATCTTATTGGCTTCCTTTATACGCACATACACAGATAATTAGGCAATTAGGCTCTTTGTTGTAAATAATTTTTTACTTAAGACAACAGAATTTTTCCGGATAAATCTATTCAATTGCACTGTGAACACTGATTATGGTATGAATCTACAATCTACAAAACAGTCTCAAGTAATCAGCTATCTTTAAAGCTTCCTCTACTCTTGTCTCATATGCTTTGCAATCCATACTCCATTATACCCATTCTTTGCTGTAATTTCTGTCTCGCCATGTTTCCAGTGAAAAATAATTCTATTAAAAGATGCAGCATGCTCTCTCAGCTCAGAAGAACATTTTCTTCAGACAAAACCAGTGTTGTTACACAGGCTGAGAAGTAGCAATGTTAGATGAATTTAACTGAATCTAACTGGAAAATCTAGATCAAGGTTCTCTTCCTCCATCCTAGAGAAACTGTTTGTGAAATATGAGGAATTTTAAGCTAAGGTAATGTCCATAAACAATAGAAAGAATTCCCTCCATTAGTTGCTCCTGCATGAGAATGTGCTGTAGGGTATGCTCTGAATTCATAACTGAAAAATAAACTCTGCAAAGGATTTATATGAACAAATTGTATAATGTCTCAAACTCAGAAATATTCAGCATGTGATTTTCCTTTTAAATACTGTTTGTATGCTTCTTTTGTCCTAAATATGTCATGTCAACAGTTATGTGTTTATTTTATGCACTGCAGCACTAAATATCTCCTCAGCTGAAGTCATCATGGTTGCATACTAGCACACAAGAGCCAACTGGCTGTTTAATGATAACAGAATTTTTTTGCTGAATTATTTGTATAATAATGCAAGGGCACACAATTTAGATAATGAGTTCTTTTTAGGATTTCTATACTTGGCTGTGATGTTACTGGAATCCTTCTGAAGCTGGAGGTTTAGTAAGTAGAGAAATTCTTGTTAATGAAGGCAATAAAAAGACATACTCTGAAGGTAACACTGACTTAAAAGAAGAATCTAAAGAGCTTTTAATTTCACTTATTATATTTCACAGAAGCTGAAGAAATATACTTAAATTTAATGCAGTAAAGAAAATGAACAAAATTAAAGGTAATAAGCATCTTCTAGTTCTTTTGGGCAAAGTATCTCTAACTGCTAAATGTCTGCTGTCAGTAGCTGGTAATCATCCACCACTGAAGTCCTAAATTTTAGCAAAGATAAAATTAAAACTAGAATAAGAACTAGAACTAGAAGAAGAAGACGAAGAAGAAGAAGAAAAAGAAGAAGAAGAAGAAAGGAAAAAATAAATATTCCTTCTTTACTGAAGACCACATAAAGCACAAGGAGATGTATAAATGCAATTGCTTGAGCATAATTCTACTTACAGGACACATCCAAACTTGTGTAGGCACACAAATGTGCAGGGATAAGCATGTATTGCAACACATGTATACTTGCATATAGTGGTAGTGAAATACATTTAAAGAGAAAAACAAAACTAAGCAAAAGTATTGACAGCTCTTTGTTGAACTCCATCGAACTTCACAGCTCGCAAATCCTTTCTACTTCAACTTTAATCTCTCCAGTTTGATAACACTGCCTTATAAATTGTCATAATATTGCTTCAGCATCTTTTGGTTCTGGAACAGAACAGAAGATTTGCACCAATCTGTGAACATGTGGCGACTTATTAAAAGGTAACAGTGCTCAAGTAAATTTTTCCAATTGAACTATTCATTTACAGTGTAATCATGACCAAGCACACAGCCCTGATCAATACAAAGGCACATAGTTGCTGTAAAGCAGCTTCACTAACCAGGGTAAGTAATCCACCATTTTAAAGACTTGAAGAATCAACCAATTAAACACTGGATAAGGTCAAATATTATTGATCGTAGATTTAAGTGAAGTTCCTTTTGTTGCTTTTCCTTCTTTTGATTTTGCTTGTAATCCAAGTATTATTTCCTTAAAAATACACTTTTTTTTCAGTGGCTGCACTTACATAGCAATAGGATATGAGTGGTCTCACAGAACAACATAATGATGCATTGACTTGAAGATCAATACTGCTACAAAACCTTGGAGACAGAAAAATAAAGAGGAAAACATATTTTTCAAAATCCACTAGTGGTCTAACTTCTACAACTTTTAAACAGCAGGGTTTGACAATCCCATGAACTTTTCTAAAAAATACCAGATAGCATTTCCTAATTACCAAAATATAGTTAACAAAAGCTAATTTCATGCTTCCTCCATGGACAGTGGAGAGGGAGTCTAAAACTGTATAAGGAGCAAGAGTAAGGTGCTCTTAATGAATACCTTTCTGTGTCTTGAACATGCTAATGCCCTGCTACAGTCTAGTCCTATTCTTTGAATATACACAAAACTCCAAGATATCAACCACAGGTTAAGTATGCTATGCATTGCTCTTTTGTTCTTTGTTCTTTTCCTGCTATAAAATCTTCAGTGAGAAGAAGTAGCTTTCACAATTTGGAAAGCAGAAATATTAAGTATTACAAAAATTATTCAGATGCAAAACTGTTTGCAATAAAAGCCACAGTTACTGTTCATCATTTTTGAACAGGCAAATTTTGAAAAGGCAATTTTTTATGAATCATTTTTCTCATACACTATTCTGGGACATCTTGTCTGCAGTGTACTTGAGATCTTTCGTCTTTCCTTTCAGAAACCTTGTAATATCACCAACATGTGGCTCCTATTTTAGACCCACTAAAAAAAGGGAATGAAAATATTCCTTCCCAGTTGGTAAGGAGATCACCTCCAAGCTTTTCTGTTGCAAGACTCTTTCTCTCTGAGCACAAAGTCCCTTTGATGAAGTCTCACAGTGGCCAGATATGCCCTGTTCAAGTTCCTGAATAGAAGTCTTCAGCACAGAGAAGGAAATGGGAAACGTTGATTTCTTTGCCTTTCTGCAGCTCTGTGTGGGAGACCTACCTTTGAAGCTCCAAACTGGTAGGGACTAACTGTATACTACAGTAAACTTCTGGGTTCTCTGATTCAAAATAAGCAAGAGAGCTCTGTCAATCTGACAGTCACCTAGTGTCTTTTTTTATTTCAAGCAGCTGACTGTAATGCAATAGTTATTTAAAGTTCACTATAAGATGCTATGAACACTGAAAATGAGGGAGGTTAACAGTATTATTTATTTTCTGTTTTTACAATACAGTAATTTATTATATTTGGTATAGATCCATCCTTCTGTTTTGCACATTTTCCCTTTTAAAAACATATTTAACATGTTGTCTGAGCTTTTCTCTAGCTTTCTAACACCAATTTCATTTACCCTAAAATCATTAATAAACTCTTCCTTTCTACTGCATTTTTAGGCTGCTATTAAATTAGTTTCAGTTTCATATGCATTCTCATCTATCCACTGGTAGAATGATATTGTGGTGTATTTTTATCTGTCTGTCTCCAGAAAGCTGTGAACAGAGAGACATGGAAATATCACATATTTGGAGAAATGCCACCTGGCACAAATCAGTCACTAGGTGGCTGAATATTGTGAAGAGAAACAACTGGCTAAATAGAAAATCCACTTACTAGAATCCAGCAGTGCATCTGACTTTCACATTTAAGAGTTTTGCCTGTCTCACTAATGTAACCTGTTATAATTTGCCTGATGATATCTTACCTATTTAGTTTTCTTTTTTTTTTTTTTTCTCAGCCCATAGGAAAAGAAGAATAAGAAAAGTTTCATCCTGTTTTTATTAAACAAGCACTGCTACATTTTATGGGACTATATGAACTACCACCGACAATCCCTTTATATAATACTTTTAAAATTTACTTTAAGCTCAATATAAAATAGCTAAATAAAATATATCATAGCTTCTCAAATACACTGGTGTCTTTTAATGTCATCTGTTCCTATGGCATCCACATGCTACCTGCCTATGTGTTTGTGCCAGACTTTTCTATAGGTCAAACAGAAACAGAAGTAAGAAACCAAGTACCTTAGCTAGCACGAACAAATAATAAATTTTGTAACAGATGTGCTAGGTCTAATTGAAAATTTTCCATTAAAAATGTTCTTTTTTTTTCCAACAGAAAATAGAAATTTTCATGATGTAACTGTCTGCCATTTCTAAAAGGGAAGAAAGATTACTGTAGATGAAAATCCAGTTAGGAAGATCAAGCTACAGAAAGGAGCGTAAGGAATCTGCATTGCAGATCTTTAGAGGTACCAACACATATTTGTGAATTAAAATAGTTGATCCTTGGCTAGAAGATATTTGGTTTGGATATTTTGCCCCAAAAATATTATATTTATTCTTCCAAACACCTCTTTTCACAGGATTCTGAGGTATAATTTGAACTGAGTGTAAAACTCAAGTGACTTTTATTATTTACCACTTTTCTTCTGCTTGTCTTAACAAAAAAGAGTATCAAGGAGGAAAATGAAACTAGGATCAACAAACTTTGCATGCCACCAGAACTATAGTTAGAGGTTTTACAGCAAGTGACACTGAGCAGCATCATACATGAAAAATTCTGCTGAAGTCCTAGTTTCTCTGTTACCCTCTCACCCATGCTTGTTTCAAGCTCATGACAATGGCAGTGGGATAGTCCATTCTGGCAACCTTAAAGATGACAGTGAAGGATAATTTGCAAGAAACAGGATATCAAGTAGAAAGTCAAATGAGTAGGTATTCCACCTAAATCTGATATGATGAGACACATGCAATAAACTCCACAGGTGTAGAATTAGATTGCATTTACCATGCATCATCTTACCTGTGCTTGGCCCACAAATTCTGTTCTACTGGGACCAGTTCGAATGTTCCAAATCTCTGAGCACCTGTCAAACACCTGCTTTTTTTTTTTATTCCTTTAAAGGAAAGCCAACTGCAAAAATCATGTTCTTTTTCTTCATCATGTTACATTCATTCTTGTATGGACGCCTGAGATTGTACTGTAGAACTTGCAGCTAGAAGCCGGCTCTGAAAAGACTTGCACATGGAATTAAACAAATTTTTTGAACTCAGTGAAACTACTTATTATGTGTAAAATAAAATTTAGCACATGTGCAAATTCTTGATAATTATTTATAATGTTAATTAATGTATAAGTGAAGGTACTCCAGTTTATGGGACTAATTCATTTTGGGTCTTCTGAATCTATGGTATTAGATTCCCAAATCTAATGTTTGTCTTTTACTTTTTAAGAGGACATCTCCCTAACACTCATCAAAACATTTCCTGATTGCCATGCAAATTCCAGTGAGTTCATATGTAAAAAAAAAAAAAACCCAAACCAAAAAGGAAAAACAAAATTGGCAATTTTCTTCTGCAAATTCCCCCAAAGAAAAATCCCCTTATCATGTGTGCTAAGTACATTGCCTATTGCCTCTCCTCTAAATGATTAGAGGCTTTAAGAAACTGACTCATTCTGTAGGATATGATGGACAAAAGAAAGGGAAAAGTATGATCTTGATAGTTATAATTGCTTGAACTACCACAGTCATTTAACAAAGTTGTGTAAAAAAATACCTTCTAACCTGTAAAGATTTAATTAGATTGAATTTCCACAACAAAGCATCATACGAAAAAAAAAAGTTCAAATAATTGGAATTTCAATACACTTTTTACATAATCATCATTAGTATTATAGCACTTACTGTGGATTGTTATTGTTTATGGGGATTAGGAAGATCATCATCTACAAAATGTAATTATTCCTGCTAGAGACATAGTTTAATATCAGTTAATTCTTCAGAAAGACTGTCCATATCTTTCTGCCAATGACAACAACTTAGCTTTTCCATCAGATACTTAATTCTATCCCAAAGCAATTCCAACCACTTTTTTTTTTTTCCCCTCCTTTAATTATTTCCTTTGGAGGAATGCATGCAAAATAAATTTTCTTCCTTTGCTACACTGTGTAGTCCAATGCCAATTCTGAAGTCCTCAGTGATCCAAAATTGGCTTTGTCAAGGGAATCAGATATATCAGTGGTAAACTTAATTCTGAGAGAACCCTGGCTAGAATTATAGGACAGTAAGCACAGGAAAGTAAATGGAAGATGCACAGACTGCACACTAGCAATCCTTTAACAAAACTGTAATCTGCAACAATTTATAGCAGCAGATAATTTAGTTCACTGATTCAATCCAAGAGAAAAAGAAAACAACATATCTCTACAGAAATGTTTCTCCTTGGCTTAGCTCATCAGGCACATTGTTTTATCCACTGCTGTAAACAAAGAAAAACTGCCTGTGCTCTATGTACAATCCTGAAACTCCATTTGATTTCAGCAATTTCATGGTTCATGTACTAGCTGAAAGAAAATTTCTCCCAAGAAGACTACACGCATGAAGCACTGCCAATCTCAAACATTTAAAATCCTGAGTCCAGGATCAAAATTCATGCTAGCTTACCAAAAAAAAAAAAAAAAAAAAGAAAAGAAAAGAAAAGAAAAGAAAAGAAAAGAAAAGAAAAGAAAAGAAAAGAAAAGAAAAGAAAAGAAAAGGAAAGGAACGAAAAGAAAAAAAAATCATACTTGGTTGGTTAGATATGCCTTTTGCTTTCTTCCAGTTCTTAAGATAACTTTTCATTTCTAGGTTTCTTCCTCAGATCACAAGTATTAGGCTTTTATTTATTTTTGTAATAAAAGATTATATTCTCATGTATATTCCCATCGTTCTGGATTTTAAGAAAAAAATGCTTCCAGTCATATGAACATGTAACCCTAAAGAACTGGCACTGCTCTCCTCCCGTAGAAAATGCCCAGAAATAATGTGTTTACAGGAAAATTTTCAACAGACTAAAGATTTTTAAAAATATAAACCTCTGCAACATTCTACTCATTTACATACTGCGGCCTGAATTCAGATCATCTAACTTTTCTTAGCAAAGTATGCCCACAGAACAAAACAAAAAAAAATGCTGAGCAGAATGACAATGAAGGTGGTCTGCAGTTCCTTCACACAATGCTATGAAATTCTATATTCTCTTGCCCATACTATTCCTAATTTATGTCCTCTGTGCTATTGGACATTATGCAACTTGCTAATGTTTTGCATGACAATAATTGACCATTCTCATTTGCTGGACCTCCTACTACTATTAAGAAAATATAACAGATTTTCCAGTAAATGGCTTTACCACGTAATTAACCGAGCCATGTGGGTTTTTTATTCAGCAGCTGTATGATACATAACTGTTGTGTGCTTCCAATAGCAGAAGAACACCTCAGCTGAGCTGGGGGATGTGCAGGCTCTTTATATTGCACCTATTGCACTATTATGTGGGGGGCAGGAGGGAAAGATTAACTGCTTTTCATTATTTATAGAAAGAAAATAAAGAAAATAAATAAAATAAAAACAAATAGGAAGTCACATTGCTTAACACTTATACATAGTTTTGCCAAGTGTGATTTAAAGTATAATGAAGCAAGATTAGGATGATCTTAAACTATTATTGTAGGAAGCTAAATTTAAAATGCCTACAGTTGCATTCACATTTGTGTAATTTTAGTGAATTCATGAGCTTTCCTTTAAATGCAATACTAAGAAACAGAGGGCAAGTATGTGACCATTTTAGTATTTCCCTATTTAATACTTCTCTAGTACAACACATTTGGCAATACTTATAGAGTTTTGGGTTTGGGGTTTTTTTGTTTGGTTGGTTTGGTTTGTTGTTTGTGTTTTTTTTTTTTTTTTTACCAGATAAACTTTGGTAAAATACTTAAATTAAAATACCTGGGAGAGTTTAATAAATGTCATAACAAAAGGATGAAAGGTAGTGTTGGACAAAAATTCATTGGGTTTGTACCTACTGAAAAATTGTTAATCAGCAATACACTTGGTGTCGTTATTAAAAGTCTGATTAAACCAAAACTCCAATCTTATGTCTACATCATAATTAAATTGCTTGCAAAAATTATAGGTTTAATTCGAACATTAAGAAATGGCAATGTAAGATCTCAGTTCTAAACACTTCTTCAGAATTTCAAGTTGGGGGAAATACTAAAGAACTTTAATTTCAAGGAATTGCTGATTAAAGAGAATAATCTCACTTATATATTAATTTAAAATGTGAAAATAGCCACATGTCTTTTCATTTGAAACCTTAATCTCTCACTTTTTAAAATATTTATTATAGTTTGCACCTAAAGGGTGCACATACTAACATATCCTGTAGAACCAAAACCACAAAACTCTTTATAAGCAAATAATGGAGACAAATAGTATTGAATTACAAGTCTGCAATAAGTGATTTTAGTTCACAAGAATTATTTTCTACTTCATTGGTAAAAATGAAGGGAGAAATAAATCCAATATGTCATCTACTACATACGTATATAAATGACAAAAATAAATCCATTGCATTGAAAAGATATTGAAGCCTGCACTTTTTCAGTAGCAGTAGTGAGTGAAGAAATGACTGAAAAAGCTTTAAATATTAGAATGAAAACTGGGTATAAAACTTGACTCACAGTTCAGAAGACTTTATTAGTAAACTGAATTATCATAGTAAAACCAGAATCACCATGGAATCAAATCTCTCAGGAGAAGAGAGCTAAGACAATACTGAAGGTAATAACATCAAATGCTTTAATATGTATGTATGTGTATTTTAAGAAGATGATATAGTATCATGTGCATTATGTATGATGTGTTATTTACAGGCAGAATTCAAGCATAGAATCCATGGGCTGATGATCTCTTATGGGCAGGAACACAGCATCCTGACCACCTGTCAGTGAATATTCTTGCACACTAAACAAGGAATCGTTACAAAAGTTAAAGTTCATTTAAAGAGACAAATCTCCCTAATCCATCCCATGAAATAGGGCCCTTCTTGAGAAAGCCATAAAATCATAGGACTTCAAGAAATTTATGGCATTCCTAATAGATGTCTGTCTCACCTGCTCTTATAGCCCACCAATGACAGAGACTTTGTAATCTACTCAGAGAAATTCTTTCAACATGCTTTCCTATCTGTACTTCTGGCAGATTTTTCCTATTGTTTAATATAAAACTTCCTTGCTGCATTATTGTTTTGTCTTATTCACTGTCTACATGGAGAACAGGCTGCAGCAGTCTGTTATGTATTTTAAAATGCTCATATCCCCCTGTCATCTCTCCTTCATGACAAGTCTAATTTCTACAATCTTTACAAGCAGATCATTGTTTTGAAATCTCTTCTTGATATCTTCTGTACTCTTTCTAAATGGTCTGCATCCTTCAAGTTAGGGTTCTGCTCAGAATCAACTGAAAGAGTTTATGTCTTTCCATGGACTATTAAGGGAGCCTAGGGTTATTAGCCTCCCAAGGATAAAGTTAATCTTTGTGAAGCACTGAAGTAAATAAATTGTATTTTGTAGTTTCTTGCTAGATGTCTGCAATGTAAGGACCATTGCTTCTAAAATAGCTCCCTGACTGTTATTGTATGGTAAATGATGTGAATGACTTGTTGCTATATTCACAATACAGATGGTCTCAAAATCCACAACTATATGGCTTTATTATGTGACTAGGTACTGAAGTGTGCTACTCAGCTATTTTATTAAACTTACCATGTGGAATACTTCAATTCAACAGATGGGAATCTCTAAGTCATGTTATGAATCAGAAGGCACTCACTGGGTACAAACTGTTTGAAGAAAAACTTCACTGGGAAATAATCAGGCCCTGTATCTCAAAACAGAATCATAGAATCATAGAATAGTTTGGGTTGGAAGGGACCTTTAAAGGTCATCTAGTCCAACATCCCCTGCAATGAGCAGGGACATCTTCAACTAGATCAGGTTGCTTAGAGTCCTGTCTGGCCTGACCTTGAATGTTTCCAGGGATGGGGCATCTACCACCTCTCTGGGCAACCTGTTCCTTTTCATGTTGTTTTTTTGCTCATCATTATTTCACTGAGAATGCATTTATTTTTTTTTTTTTTTTTAATTGTGTGTAACTCCATCATGTGATCTAAACCAGCATCGATTTTGGCTCTTCAGAATATTATATTATATCATCAGGATGCAAATTCTAAAGCTCCCCCACCTTTGGCTCTTAGGCAACATGTTACCTCACAGGATTTCTAACGCTGTTTATTGCCTCAGAAAAATTAAAAATATATTGCTGCTCACAGCTTATTATTTCCTTAATGTTTCTGCCTGTAGGTCAGCCAGTTTTGGAGGGCTGTGGATCTATTATATCTACTCTAAAGATTTTATGAATAGCAGCTAAGAAACACTGCACACACAGAATGGTTATCACCTTTGTCCTTCTCCAGGACAGTTTGAAAGGCGCCGCTACAATAAATCAAAATGCTTGGGCAATCCATAAAAATATATGACAGTTACAATTTTTCCACTTTAGCAATGTCATCATTCATAATAGTGAAAACACACAGTATGTCCCTAAAAAAATAAAATAGTCGTGCCCTTATGAACAACAACAAAAATACTGCTGGCTATAACATTGGTGAGTAGGTTCTGTTCTCTCAGTACAGAACCGATGAAGATGAATTGCATTCAAAAGGAAACATCCAGAAGACCCAGCATGAAAGCACAGGAACTCAGAAACCAAATATGTACAATAATGAGAAGTTACAAGTACGCTACCTTTTGCTGGCTGTCTATTGCAATAGGTTACCTGTAGTATCTCATGTTGGATAAAGGTTAATAAAGGTTAGGCACTCAATGAATTCAATATGAATCTTTCAGCTGACATCAGCAGCTATTGAATTTGGCCCTAGAACAAAAAGGATTGTATGAGGACATCTTTCAGAGAGTGTTTCTTTTATTATCTTAAAAGAAACAACATTGAGAACAACAGAGGAAAAGATGATCTTTTGTGTATCTCCTGGATGAATAAACCTGTAAAGTAATATTGATAAAGTAAGAAATAAGAAAATAATGAAGCATGTTATTTCCTTGTAGCTGGTACTAATGGCAAGTCATAAATTCAGTAACACACACTTCTGTTTTGGTGCTTCATCCAAGGTCATCCTATGCAAAATGGAACTCACACTCCAGATGCTGAAACCAGGAGAGTGTTTATTAATCTCAAGATGTGATGCTTATAAGGGGTTATCGCCTTCATGATTGCCATACAGCAGATCTTGCAGATCTCTTTACGTTGAGCAAATGTTGATCGCAAAAACAGGTGCATTGTCTTTGTACTTGAGAGAGCATGCTTTTGACATTATTTTTTAAAGTAGCGGTTTCCACACAGAGATCTCACAAATCTGTACCACAGAGGAATGAGGACAAATCCAATCTTCCATAAATTTAAAACACACATTTCAAACTAACAATTTTGGGTGATTTGAAAATACACTGAAAACAGTCTTAACTCATGTACTTGAATAGTACTTGAATTTACATAGGAAGAATCCAAGGTAAAAGTGATTAATATAAATTGTAGAATCTGTTATAATCCTCTCTAATTACTAACATAGAAACATATTTGTTTTATATGTATTGCCAGGCAGCTTGATCCTGACGCCTCAAATAATTATCCCACCTCTGTCAAAGTATTTTTTTTTTCCTTGCAACTGAAAAGTCTTTACTTGTAACACACCCAAAAGGTAAGCCAATTCTTTGATACAGTCTCTGATCAGAGAGTCTTTGAGAGCAAGCTGAAGACAATTCTTTCAAATTGGACTACCACTTTGCTTTCTCAAATACTCAAGTTAAGATCTTCTACATTCCTATATAGGCTAACTGATGAGATAATCTACATAATAACATACCCCCACTGTGTGTTTCTACTGAATCAATACAACTCTCGATCTACACAAAAGCACCACCAGCATGTATTAAGCAGATAGAAACTGCACTCTCACAATGAGTTTCTCAACTGATGTGAAGAGTTGTGTGCTAATCTCATAACTTCACTCCTAGAGTCCTCCATTTGTTCCAAATTTTGCATCTTAAGAGTAAATGTGTATAATTCCAACCAGTCTTTCTTCCGCATAAATTGAAGTATACTGCACAGGAGTACAATGGTTTGAATTTAATAGATGGACAAGAATTGTGAAGAAGATTTTTGATAATAGAACATATGCTTTTCATTTTAGTTATTAAAAATATCACTTCACAATGCCAGATTTGAGAAGATATCTGCTTAGAACTTGAAAATGGTACTCGTACACACCTTGAGGCTGTGTTACTAAATGTGCCTCAGTGCTCAGATAGGATTAAAAACATCAGAATTGCTAATTATAGTTCTGTCCCCTCCCCCAGAAAAGTCATACTTCTTGAAGAAAGTTGTAAATTTGGAGTAGATGTTTTAATACCCTTTACGCTGGAATTTTCACTGAAGTAAACCTAAGTTTCAATCCTTTCACAGCTAGGCTTATTTTGTCATAATGGATGGGGTATCTCCTTTTCAGCTTCTAGAGTTCTGTCTGTAACCGCTGGCCATGCCCACAATAGCAAGTAATTTGGAGCAACAGGAGTAGTTTAGTAAATCCCACCCATTAGTACTAAGGCCCTTACAAAAGCTGCTGGGTGAGGGAGGATGGTTGTTTTGAATTATATTCTATGTGGCTCCTGGACTGAACATTCCTACTGTATGCTTGAAGCCCCCCACAGGTCCAGTGTTTGGTTCAGGTGCCTTATCCCATTGGGAGTAAGAAAGCATTTGGTATGTACCTGCCAGAGGTTAGCTCTCTCTGAAAGAAGTCTACCTTACAACAGAATTGTGTGCACCAAAGCTGCTCTGCAGATCAAAACAATGCAGAAAAAAAACCCGACAAACAGAGGAACTGCTTTAAAACAACGCAACTGATCCAAACCAAAATGCTAATGCAGCTATATCCACTGAAGAATTACTGTTATTTTTTTCTTAATCCATGCAGAAAAAAATTAATTAATAATGACCTTCACAGAGCAGGAAGTGTAAGCCACTTCTAAACTGAAAGTCCTGTGTGGTAGCATTAAGAATTTCACACTACTTCTGAGCAACTGTTCAGTCCAACATGATTAATCAGGACTCTGTATCAAGAGAACTAATAAAATTCTATCTATTCGATGTAACAGCAATACTCCGTATTTCTTTTTTTTCCCATTATTTTCTAATACTGACAATATGACACATTTCTTAAAAATATAGACCATTTCTTCAAATATAGACCAGCTATGACCATTGGTACTGTTGTCAGGAAAGTACAAAAGCATCTCAAGAAGACTTCAGAAACAGAGCTTATTTTGAGGTGAGCAACTAGTGGAAACCAAATTAACACATAGTTCTGTGACACTAAATTGTAAACAGAAAATATACTTTGGTTAGGTTATTCTCATGCCTCCTTTGCTCAAGGCATTTAAAGATATACAAATGCAGCAATCTCATACTTTACACACAGTGAGCCCGAATCTCCTCTCCTGTCCCAAATATATCACAGAAACACAGAATCGTATAGGTTGGAAAAGACCTTTAAGATCATCGAGTCCAACCGTAAACCTAACACTACCAAGACCACCACTATACCATGTCCCTAAGCAGCTCATCCAAATGTCTTTTAAATACTTCCAGGGATGGCGACTCAACCACTTCCCTGGGCAGCCTCTTCCAATGATTGACAACCCTTTCAGTGAAGTAAAATTTCCTAATATCCAGTCTAAGCCTCCTCTGATGCAACTTGAGGCCATTTCCTCTCATCCTATCGCTTGTTACCTGGGAGAAGAGACCGACCCCCACCTCTCTACAACCTCCTTTCAGGTAGCTGTAGAGAGCAATAAGGTCTCCCCTCAGCCTCCTTTTCTCCAGGCTAAACAATCCCAGTTCTCTCAGCCGTTCCTCATAAGACTTCTGCTCTAGACCCTTCACCAGTTTCATTGCCCTTCTCTGGACACGCTCTAGCACCTCAATGTCTCTCTTGTAGTGGGCGGCCCAAAACTGAACACAGTATTCGAGGTGCGGCCTCACCAGTGCCGAGTACAGGGGCACGATCACTTCCCTAGTCCTGCTGGCCATGCTATTTTTGATACAAGCCAGGATGCCATTGGCTTTCTTGGCCACCTGGGCACACTGCTGGCTCATATTCAGCTGGCTGTTGAACAACACCCCCAGGTCCTTTTCTGCCTGGCAGCTTTCCAGCCACTCTTCCCCAAGCCTGTAGCGTTGCATGGGGTTGCTGTGGCCCAAGTGCAGGACCTTGCACTTAGCCTTGTTGAACCCCATACAATTGGCCTCAGCCCATTGATCCAGCCTGTCCAGGTCCCTCTGCAGAGCCTGCCTACCCTCCAGCAGATCAACACTCCCGCCCAATCTGGTGTCATCTGCAAACTTACTGAGGGTGCACTCGATCCCTTCATCCAGATAACTGATAAAAATATTAAACAGAACTGGTCCCACTACTGAGCCCTGGGGAACACCACTTGTGACCGGCTGCCAACTGGATTTAACTGCATTCACCACCACTCTTTGGGCCCAGCCATCCAGCCAGTTCTTTACCCAGTGAAGAGTACACCCGTCCAAGCCATGAGCAGCCAGATTCTCCAGGAGAATGCTGTGGGAAACCATGTCA
Organism: Mycteria americana; assembly: GCF_035582795.1. Lineage (NCBI taxonomy): Eukaryota > Metazoa > Chordata > Aves > Ciconiiformes > Ciconiidae > Mycteria > Mycteria americana. The sequence continues at coordinate 175,984,876 of NC_134365.1, forward strand.
AAGGCTTTCCTGAAGTCTAGATAGACAACATCCACAGCCTCTCCCTCATCCACTAGGCGGGTCACCTTGTCATAGAAGGAGATCAGGTTGGTCAAGCAGGACCTGCCTTTCCTGAACCCACGCTGGCTGGGCTTGATCCCTTGGTGATCCTCTACATGCAGTATGATGGCACTCAGGATGATCTGCTCCATCAGCTTCCCCAGCACCGAGGTCAGGCTGACAGGCCTGTTGTTCCCCGGGTCCTCCTTCTGGACCTTCTTGAAGATGGGCGTCACATTAGCTAATCTCCAGTCAGCTGGGACCTCCCCAGTTAGCCAGGACTGCTGGTAAATGATGGAAAGGGGCTTGGTGAGCACATCTGCCAGTTCCTTCAGTACTCTCGGGTGGATCTCATCAGGCCCCATAGACTTGTGAGTGTCTAAGTGGTGCAGCAGGTCACTCACCATTTCCCCCTGGATTATGGGGGCTTCATTCTGCTCCCTGTCCCTATCTTCCAACTCCAGGGGCTGGATACCCAGAGAACAATTGGCCCTACTATTAAAGACTGAGGCAAAGAACGCATTAAATACCTCAGCCTTTTCCTCATCCTTGGTCACTGTGTTCCCTCCCCCATCTACTAGGGGCTGGAGATTCTCCTTAGCTCTCCTTTTGCTGCTAATGTATTTGAAGAAGTATTTTTTGTTGTCTTTTACAGCAGCAGCCAGATTGAGCTCTAGCTCAGTTTTGGCCCTCCTAATTTTCTCCCTACACAGCCTTGCTACGCCCTTGTAGTCCTCCTGATTTGCCTGCCCCTTCTTCCAGAGGTCACAGACTCTCCTCTTTTTCCTGAGTTCTAGCCAAAGCTCTCTAGTCAGCCAGGCTGGTTTTCTTCCCTGCCGGCTCGTCTTTCGGCACCTGGGGACAGCCTGCTCTTGTGCCTGTAGGACTTCCTCCTTAAAGAATGTCCAGCCTTCCTGGACTCCTTTGCCCATTAGGGCTGCCTCCCAGGGGACTCTCTCGACCAGTCTCCTAAACAGGCCAATGTCTGCCCTCTGGAAGTCTAAGGTGGCAGTTTTGCTGACCCCCCTCGCCGCTTCTCCACGTATCAAAAACCCTATCATTTCGTGATCACTCTGCCCAAGACAGCCTCCAACCGTCACATGGCTCACAAGTCCTTCTCTGTTGGTGAACAAGAGGTCCAGCGGGGCACCTTCCCTCGTTGGCTCACTCACCAGCTGCGTCAGGAAGTTATCTGCCACACGCTCCAGGAACCTCCTGGACTGTTTCCTCTCTGCTGTATTGTATTTCCAGCAGACATCCGGCAGGTTGAAGTCCCCCACAAGAACAAGGGCTAGCGATCGTGAGGCTTCTCCCAGCTGCTTGTAGAATAGTTCGTCAGCCTCCTCATCCTGGTTCGGTGGTCTGTAACAGACTCCCACCACAATATCTGCCTTGTTGGCCTTCCCCTTGATTCTTACCCATAGACACTCCACCCTATCATCACCATCATCAAGCTTTAAACTATCCAGACACTCCCTGACATATAGGGCTACCCCACCACCTCTCCTGCCTCGCCTATCCCTCCTGAAGAGTTTATAGCCATCCATCGCCGCACTCCAGTTGTGCGAGTCATCCCACCATGTTTCCGTGATGGCCACCATATCATAGTTTTCCTGACGTACAATGGCTTCCAGCTTCTCCTGCTTGTTGCCCATGCTGTGTGCATTGGTGTAGAGGCACTTCAGCTGGTCTATCGTCCATGTCTCCTTCATAGAAGAACACCCCTTGTGTGCTTTGAGGAGTTTCACTGGCATTTCCCTCTTGGCTCCTATTGCCTCAGTATCCCCTAGCTCAACTCTGTTTGACTTCGGCTGTGCCCCAGCGTACCCTGCACATCTCAGAGACACAGGCTGAGTGCCTTCGCTGGCACCCGCTCCCTCTAACCGTGGCACGTCGTCCCTCAGCTTCCCCCGGGCAAGCCTGATATTATCCCCGTCCCCCTTTGAGTCTAGTTTAAAGCTCTGTCAACGAGCCCCGCAAGTTCCTGAGCAAAGATTCTCTTTCCCCTTTGAGAAAGATGAATCCCATCAGACGCCGGCAAACCTGGTGCTGTGTAGGTCATCCCGTTGTCAAAAAACCCAAATCTGTGGCGATGACACCAGCCACGGAGCCATGAGTTGATAGATTGGGTGCCTCTGTTCCTTCTAGTGTCACTGCCCACAACTGGAAGGAGAGAGGAGAAAATAACCTGTGCTCCAGAGTCCATTACTAGCCGTCCCAAGGCCCTGAAGTCTCTTTTGATCACCCTAGGACTTCATGTTGCAGCTTCATCGCCCCCCACATGGAAGAGCAATAGAGGGTAATAGTCCGAGGGCTGTACCAGGCTAGGGAGTATCCTCGTGATGTCCTTCACCCGGGCCCCAGGGAGGCAGCAGACTTCCCTAAGAGGAGGGTCTGTCCAGCATATCGGACCCTCGGTTCCCCTCAGCAGGGAGTCACCCACAACTATAACCCGTCTTCTCTTCCTTGTGGATGTGGTATTAATACGAGAGGTACGTTCTCCTGACCTGGGCGACACCTCTGGCATAGATAGACTGTCGTCCCCATCCTCCATTGACTGGCCTTCCACCTCCAGGGCCTCATACCTGTTGCACAGAGGCACTTGGGGAGGCGAGGTGGGCAAGGAGGGCCTTCGCCTGCCGCCACGAGCGTGGAGTTGCCTCCATTCACTCTCCTCCTTTGAGCTGCTGCTTTCAGCCTGGGGGTGGGGGGGGATACAGGATCCCCTTGATCGTGGGTTCTTACTGGCGGCTGCTGCTGCTCCTGTTCCTGTCTCAGGGGGGGCAGAGCATGGCAGCACCAGTCGATCTCTTTCTCAGCCTCCCTGATGCTCCTTAACCTTTCTACCTCCTCCCGTAGCTCTGCCACCATGCAGAGCAAATCATCCACCTGGTTACACCTCACACACCTGTCTGCACGGCTGCCATGTGTGAACAGTGAGAGGCCCAGGCAATCCCTGCAGCCCGAGACCTGGGTGGCCGCATGTTTTTGTGGGAGCTCCGTCTGGGTAGTCACATCCACTCTGGCGAGCACAGAGGGCATCGCTTTCTGACGAGTGAAGACCATAGCTGAGTTTCTTCTGAAAGGATGGGGACTACGGAATGAACTCACTTTTCACAGTTCCTCTTGAGCTAGTAGGGTGACTTCTTCGCCTTCCCTACACGCCCTGCCTGTGCGAACTGACGCGCAAACTGACGCACCACGCCCTTCCGACACGTCACGCCCTGTTTGCCCATCCTGGTCACCGCGCTCCTGGTTGCTCGCGCTCCCTGGGGGCTGCTCTTGTACGGGAGGGGAATTGCTGCCGTTACTCTTGTCCCCCCCCACGCTGAGTCAGAGCCGGGCCCTCGTCAGGAGCTCCCGCCTTCCTGCTCAGGGGCCGGGGCGTAGCTGCGGTAGCCCTCTCGCTCCGTGCCCCCTTTTTTTTTTTTCCCCTCCCTTCCCTGCACATTTTTGCCGCAGTTTAGCCAATCTAGCAACGGTCCCCCAACGTGGTCCTCTGTCACAGAGCTCCTCTGAGATGTGAGCTCCTCTGATATGATGTGGTCACACCTTCACTGTGCTGGTTTTGGCTGGGATAGAGTTAATTTTCTTCATAGTAGCTAGTATGGGGCTATGTTTTGGATTTGTGCTGGAAACAGTGCTGATAACATAGGGATGTTTTTGTTACTGCTGAGCAGTGCTCACACGGAGTCAAGGCCTTTGCTGCTTCTCACCCCACCCCACCAGCGAGTAGGCTGGGGGTGCCCAAGAAGTTGGGAGGGGACACAGCTGGGACAGCTGACCCCAACTGACCAAAGGGATATTCCATACCGTGTAGCGTCATGCTCAGCATGTAAACTGGGGGAAGAAGAAGGAAGAAGGGGGCATTCGGAGTTATGGCGCTTGTCTTCCCAAATAACCATTATGTGTGATGGAGCCCTGCTTTCCTGGAGGTGGCTGAACACCTGCCTGCCCATAGGAAGTAGTGAATTAATTCCTTGTTTTGCTTTGTTTGCATGTGCGGCTTTTGTTTTACCTATTAAACTGTCTTTATCTCAGCCCATGAGTTTTCTCACTTTTACCCTCGCGATTCTCTCCCCCATCCCACTGGGGGGGGGGCAGTGCGCGAGCAGCTGTGTGGGGCTGAGTTGCTGGCTGGGGTTAGACCACAGCAGTCCTTTTGTCCTCCAGACAAACCAGGACACTCACAAGGCACTGCACATCATTAAATCTAGTGAGAAGAGGGACCCTTCTTCTGACTAATGCCATCGCAAGCCGGACATTGACACTGCTCTTGCTCTATTCAAAATAACTCTGCTGTTACACTTTTAAAAATCACCCCATTAAGAAAAAAAATACTTTTGTTAATGAATATCAATATTTTTTCTAAAAAACCTGTCCATATGGTAAGTTTTTGAACTTTTCCTGTCTAAATCCTCCTCAGACATATGTTTTGGTCTCCTAATCTAAATGGGGGTGAGGGTGTGGTTTGGTGGGCGTGCAGGTGGGGGTGGTTTTCTTTGCTTTTCTGGGTTTTTTTGTTTGTTTGCTTTTTAAAATCAGATTAGTACAACTCTAGCAAGATATGATATTGTAAGGATATCTTAAATTCATAAAGAATGAGTATGTTTTAGGCAGAGTGCAATGAAACAACTTAACTGACAAAAATTAAAAGGACAAAACAAATTTGTAAAATTTTCCTCTAGAATCAAAAAAAAAAAAAAAAGCACACCACCCAGAAGTTGTATGTGCCTTTGGTACTACTTGCATATTTAAAACTTTCAACATTATGACCCCTGTCACCTTTAAGAGAGACAGTAAAGCAGATGCATTACTAAACTTTGCCATTCTAAACAGATTTCCCCCTGTATAAAAGCAGAATTCACTGGGGAAAAAGATTATTAATTTCAGAAAAATATTTTCTTCCTGTAGTTATAAGCTGCTAAGGATTTTTATTTTTATTTTTATTTTTATTTTTATTTTTATTTTTATTTTTATTTTATTTTACTACAAGTTGTGGAGATACTATTGTTATAAACCTAACCTAGTAAATGATCTTCATCACTGCCAAATAACCAACTAAAGTTTTTGCAGCAAAGCTAAAATATTAGTTGATATGAACATCAGCTGGAATCTTAGCACCTCCCTCCTTGTAAGAACTTTAACACAGATGGTAAAGGGAATATGTTTAAGGCTTTTATGGAAGTAATGATGAGTTCAGTCATACAACAGACTGAAATAGGATCATATCTGCAGCAGGATTTTTTTCTTCCTAATGTTCATAACTGAAATAATATATTTGGGTTATATGGGAAAATAATTAAGAATAGCTACTTTCTGCCCAGCGCATTAAATTGCTAAATTTTCTGACAGCCGGAGCTGAATTACTAGTGTACACTGAGAAGTGAGCCGTATGGGAAGGAAAGTACAGTTGCCAAATAAAGGCTTAAAATGAATGGGGAAAAAAGAATAATCGCTGTCAGGGAAAAAAATTTGCATGAAGGAAGACCAAATGGTAATATGTTGTTATAGACTTTGAACATGCAATTTGCAGATTGATTTCCCTGCTCTCTTTGCATAGTAGATGTAAAGATTATGCTGAAATCTAGGAAAATTTGATTGTACATGTGCCAAAATGAGCTGAGAACTTGAGTCAAATGCCTGCCCCTGTTCTAACAAATTCATAATGAGAAAATAGCTCTGCAAGGCATTTCTTCGTGAACACATCCAGCTAATTTTGCAGCTATGCATTATAAGAGTGTAGGCATGCAGGATGAGTCTCCCTCACAAATTCAGTTTGTTCTGGTAATGTGACCAAATTTGTGCAGCTTTAGCCTTCTGTGATAAGCAGGAACATCACACATCTCCTTATATTTCTCTTACCTCGGTGCTATCAGTCTTGTTTGTTTTGTTTTGGTTTTTTTTTAATTACTCGCTGTCCCTATTTCTGTCTCATGTTTGGCAAACCTGTGGCCGTTCCCACAGCAGAAGGTAGAATTACTGAAAATCCTTCCCACTCCTATCCCTCAACGAGAAACATTTCTCAAATGCCACCCATAGTCTGCTTGATTGCTTGAGTTTTGCTGGAGCAAAACTCACCTCTCCTATTCCTCAGTTATCTCTGTTTATTTGGAGCAGTTGGCTTTCTCCCTTCAGATACTTGTCAACATTTCCAGAAGATGTTTTAACTGGCACCCTGTCAGCTGACATATCTAAAGCAGGAAGGCTGACTAGCTGTGAAAGATGTGACTCCCAACCCCAGCAAGACTCAAAGCACTGGAAACTGAAACAACCCCCTTAAGAGCATGTTACCCTACTTACAATGAAGTTTTTGTGACATCCTTTTAATTGCAACCATATGACACTTGCTTGTAAGCCAGAGGCGCTGAATATGAGTGAAAAGTCTCATGTAAAGTACTAAGCTTTGAGTTTTCAAAGGTACTTTCTAAATAGATGAGTAGCTTCACTTACAGCACAAAAATAAACAAAACCCCAAAAGCTTTTTTCCAACATGATTTTCACTGTGCGGTTCTACAGATTGGGCATATATACAAGTCATTCCTGGCAGAAACTTATAAAATACTGCCCAGCAACCAGATTTTTAAAAAGATACCATTAGCAGAGTGCCTGTTTTGTGAATAACTTGGATTGGCAGGAGCAGAGTTAAGCATACAGGATTCACACAGAGCGAGGCAACATGATGCATTACTTTTAATAAGTGCAACATATACGACATTCCAAAATGCTTTGACTCTAATGCTAGCCTTAGCTGTGCACATGTTCAAGTAGTGTTTCCCTGGATACCAGTGAGGGTTAGTCCATGTTTCATCTAGAATAAATAAGAAATTATTCATGTCTAGACCTTCAACCCTTCTCTCCTGTTTTCCATTTCTTTAAAACATCCAACACAAGTTTCAACTAAAAAATACTACCAAAGAACGCTCCTTGTTTTTCACTATCTCCATTCCTCTCTCCATCTATTTCTATAACCAAATACACTTTAATGGATGTAGATAACAGTTACCTGACTGATTTATTTTGTAATAAGTTATGAAGCTCCAGAGTGGTTTCCATTAGCACATCTTGCTTACACTGTGTGGGGTAGGAATGAAAGACAGCTTTACATGACAGTGTTATGAGAAATCAGAGAGTGAGATGACAAGCTGAGATACATAATTTCAGCAAAGTGTGATTAATTTCAAAAAAAGGATTGCAAACTCGTACAGTCTTAATTTTAAACGAGCATAAATAATATCAAAGTAACAAATGGGAAATGTTAGAGGAAAAAGTGGCTAAGATATAAAGAACGAATTAAAAATAAAAGCTGTGTATGCTAGATTGATCTCACTAGAGCTACCTGACTTTAGCCCTGAATGTAATTTGGTCCCTGAGTCAGGAAAGCACTTAAGCATGTGTTTAAATCTATCTCCATTCAGAGAAGCACTTTAGCACATGCTCATCTTCAAGCATGTGCTTTAAGAGCCATTGACTTCTGTGAAACTTAAACACAAGCTTAAAAATGTAATCATGTAATTAAAGCTCTATATTGAATAGAGATACTTCTCTGAAAGGAGGCCTTTGCCATGTACCTGCAAGAGGTGAAATTGAGAGAATGCTAGGAATGAGAGAGTAGCATTGAAACAGTATTTGTAGCTCGATGCCTAAAAAGCAAAATAGAAAATAGCACTACTTAAGCAGAATTTATGGCATATTCAGGTGTAAAAATTTTGCCATAAATAACCACATTTCTCATACACTCATGGTTAGGAAGAGGCTTCGTCTATGCTTGTGTGCATGTCCCACAGATGCCTAAGTGTTTTCCTGTTTCCAGATTCCTGTCTGATTTTATTCATCAGTTAGTATAAGCAGGAATAAAATGATTCTCCCACTTCTGTTGCATGTTGAAGACCCTGACTACACTGTGGTTTCCTAATGACTCTCAGGAAAGAACAAACCGGGCAAAATTATTGTCTACCTCCTTGAAAAAACCTGCTAAAATTTTGCAGCCTCCCATCTCTCAGGGATCCAAAAAAAGTTGTCAGCTTGAAACAACACAAAAGAGGTGAAGATTATGAAAGGAATGCCCAGTGGCTTTGAGAACAGCAAAGGCAGGAAAGAAACTTTAGCAAGAAATGACCAGCCAGTCATGACCAGTATTTTCGTTTGGGGGCTGATATTGAGAAAAGCCTAAGACCCTGAGACTATCCCTGGCTCATTCTGGAATTGTGTATGAGATCTGCAGAAGACTAATGGGTTTATTCTCTGCACAGTAGAAGGAAATGAACTGCCAAGACACAAATGATTTGTCCAAAGTGGCACTGGAAATCTATGTGAAGAAGGAAATTGAATATACACCAACAGAATCCCAGGTTAGCTGCAAAGACTGAACCATTTTTCTTAGGAAACAAATGGACTTGTAAAAATAAGACAAAGATAAAACTATTTTTTTTTTAATTAGAGTTAAAGCAGACATCAAAGTTTTTACTAAATGACTAAAATAAATTAAATCAGTAAGTCTATTTACACATGCAAATATTGGAAAACAAAAGCAAAGACAAAGAGGAAGAAAATAATAAGAATACACAAAGAACAAGAGACATTAATTGTAATGGTAAATGTAAAAATAGAAATACAAATAAACTTGGTTAAAACCTACATTTTTACAGAGTAATGGCTTTTCTGAGTGAACTGAACAATTCAGAAAATAAACTGTGTGAACGCTTTTTAGAAAGCACTTTTGAAACATGTGGAAAAGATGATCAGGCTGAATGTCAGAAAACTTATTTACAACAACAAATTAAAATAAAAATAAATGCAGAAAAATGGTATTTGGAAAGAATATTGTATGCAGCATTAAACTGCCAAACATGAACATTCTGGTCACGAGCCGCTCTGTGTAGATTATTACAAGAGGGTATGACTAACAGCAGAAGAGTACAGCAATTCAGAATTTTAGATATCAATGGGATTCATTTCACCTAACCTTACATGTGTAACAGTGACATCAGGTAGTGGACACCTAACCTTACATGTGTAACAGTGACATCAGGTAGTGGATAGTCACTGCAAACTGTTACCTGCAAATGGCAGTTCCTTCCTTTCCAAAATTATTTTCAAAGACAGGCAGCATCAATTTTCCCTTGAAGATGCGTATTTCTTTCTTTTGATGATAGAAGGATCCTGGCTAGGTTAAACTAGGTGACAAACAGTTACATGGTCAGAGTTAGATGAGGTGAATCTCACACTGTTGTAGATCAAGGACCTTAGAAAACCTAACTTTTTTGGAAATTTTTCCATTGTAGCCTATCAATTAGTTGATTAATTTAGGCCAGATCATGGCCAAATTAGAACTAGGGCTCAACAAGGAACATGCCATATTTTTGCAGGAAGGCAGATTAAAACATCTCAGCAAAACCTGGTCTGTCTAGAAATGCTTTTCAGTATCAAAATAGCTTAGAAATCTAATTTACTTGCAGAAATGGATATTGTTACTGCAGAAATTTATATTGTTCCCCTGTCCAGAATCTGGTGACTAGACTTCTAACACCAACAATTCTGGCAAGTGATGCATCTAAGAACAAGTACAGTCAAAGGTGAGCACATCTTTAGGTAGTTCTGCGTAACTAAAATCTGAATCACTCTCTGTAGGTACTATCTTCTCTTACAAAACATCTTGCTAGCAGTTAATAAACTTCCAGTGAGGCACCTGACAAGCTACCAAGTAATAGGATGAATCTAAGCCTAATTACATAGACAATCCTATCTGTAGACAACTTCTAATCCACTAAGAAGCTTCGCTGAAAATAAGCTAACCACAAACTTAATTTTCCTTCTCTAAAAACGTTAGTTCTTCAGCACCTCATTCCCTGATTAAAGGAGAATGCACTTTCTTGGTATTCTTTTGCAAGAATTGCTACTTAAAAACTTATTTCGATAAACATTTTTGTAAGGAAGGAGCAACTTTTCATTAGAATTTCATAAAAGGGTCACAGTGCCCATAGAAATAGATTGGTTTAAAACTCAGATTATTTATTTTCCTTATATTTTAACTAAATTCTAAATCTTATCTTTTAAAACAAGTGTTTTCTCACCTCAGACCTTATCTGCAAATCAAGTCAAATCTGAAATAATCTATGGTGAAAATCAGAAACTGAACAACTTTACTGATTTAGGGCAGAACACTGAACTAAATCATCTGGCTCACACCTGTTTGCTATGATTCTCTGGATTAATTATGTGGAATGGCTTCAGATTAGACATTTTCCTATTTTAACAGAAGAATTTTGTTAAAGCAGAAACAGGGTAAGAAAACCAGCTAATCCAGAAGAGTTCATCTGGAGTATTTAATCAAAAATAGGGCTTCCTAATTTCAAATATAGAACAATCCTTAGTATGAAATACATGAGAGATGAACATCAATATTTAAAGAAAGGTTTGTGATATTTCCAGTTTCCTCAAATACATCATTTGGAACTAGTGTAATTCATTGTCAGTATTCACAAATTACCTCCATTGTATTTTACTTCTATGGACATCATCTTTTCCTCATAATGAAAGGATCATCAACACCCATTTGTTTTCCGCAGAAAACAAAATTTTCATAATGGAAAGCAAGGTTTTACAGGTTTTTTTTTCATTCTTCCCACACAAAATAGATATATGGCCTAAAGCATCACATAGATTAAAGTAGTCTTAATTAGTTTAGTTTTGAATTCAGTTAATTGCTATCTTTCAGCCTAATAAGCTGTCTAAAAACCAAATTCTTAGCTATCAAATGAGGTATCTCTGCAACATACTATTGGCAAATTCTGGTAGGCAGAAACCTGAAACATACTATGTGCTCAGCTTCTGGTAGAAAGGTGAACCTTGGCTACTATCCTGCCTACTCACACCCACATGTGCTCAAACACAAAAGTAAATGAAACACACAAATTAAGACGTTTCTCTGTAGACAAACAGAACCATGGCTTGGAGAAGGAACCCATCTTAAATTAGTAAGATCTATTACGACTAACAGAGAGAAGACAGAAACTTGTTGACCATCACCAAATACTTTCACTCCTCCAAAAATTAGAGAAGTACCAACCTCCTTTCACTCAAAAAATTAGAGAAGTACCAACCATACTCATTTCACTGCGTTCTGAAGGTCTTCTCAAAAAAAAAAAAATTAACACTGATACTAATCTAAATGCATGCATCATCCACATATATTCCTAACTGTACTGCTTTCCAATCTGCATCTCCTAATTATTTTCACCCTTTTGCTCTCTTTCCCATTTCGCCTCCCAAAATCTCCCCTGGCAATGAAGAGCACATTACATAGAACACTAAAAATATGTGACCTAATGAAGAAGCTGTCCTCCAGTAGTGAATGTGCTTTAGCACTGGAATTTCACCTAAAGTTAGAGAACTTATCTCTGACGCTTAAAACATGATTAGAAAAGAATGGAAAGGAACTTCCATTTTCCCCTGCTGGAGAATGTCACTGAAGCTGTACAGAGCATTTACAATATATCAGCATCTAGCTAGAAATAATCCATATCTTTAAGTCCACCAGGCATTTTTTACAAAATTTTGGATACACTGATTTCCACTGCTTAGGCTTTTGGGTATTTGTAAAATTACTTCTCAACACTTGCTGATTCACAAGAACTTAAAATTCAAAACACTATTAAATAATAATAAAATCTGTCTGAAACTTGTCAGAACTTTTTGCATAACTTTAAAAAGAAAAATGAGGTAAAAATCTGTCTGCAACGTATTACTGGCAAGTTCATACAATATACAACTACCTGCAACGATAGATAAATTGTAACGTCTATTGTTATATAAGATCAGTGAGAGCATAACACTGGATTTAGTAGCAGATATTTTGAAGAATTCCCCATTGAATTGTTCTCCTAACTTCTCTCTGAATCAGTTATTGCTGCTGGCTATTCTGGGTACATTTTTATATTTTGCTTTTCTCTACCATATATAAGCACTTCCAGTGAAGTCCTAGGCACTTCAAGTAACATCCATCATGTGTTGTTTGTTTTGGCATGATGATTCTTCCTCACCATGCCTTGTTCATCACATTCAATCTATCATTTTATCTGGTCTTAGTCTAGACAGCACTTTTGGGCAGAAACTATGTGTATCTGAATGCTCATTATAACAAGATCTCTGAGCACTTCTATTTCCAATGATGTCTTTTGAATGTTCACGGGAGTGGTTCTTTAAAATATCACACATAACCACTTGTGTTCTGCACTGCTTAGTATGTATTTTTGTACTGAACTGCATTTTAAAAGTCAAATAAAACCAAAAGACAACAGTATGCATATCATATGGAAAAAAAAAAAAACCACAACAACACAACAACAAAAAAAATCCTCCCAGAGTATAGCTAAGGCTGCAGATGTCTGAAATAAACAGTAACCATGAGTAGGCTTCTGAAGGGCTGTAGGTTAAATGTGGAAATTTATATCAACATGTTCACTTTTTATGTTACTCTCTTACACATGTCAAGAGGTAGAGTGTAATCAGTATGCAGATAGTTATTACAGACCATCACAGACCATACACTATTTAAACAGCGGCTAACAAAAGCAATCACTTAGTGAAAAAATGGTAGATAATTCAGATGTCTGAGAAGTAGTAGTAATTTTGTACTGGTAAGATGTAATGACAGGACAGAGAAAACCTCAAATAAATCACATTTCAGAACAAGATTTAGAAACCAGTGTATGAAAACTGTACTTAGTATTGTCCTAAAGCCAATGCATGGAATTAAGAGATTATTAGGAACCTATCAATAATTCTTTGTAAAGAATTGGTTATTTCTCTCAAAACCTAGGAAAAAATCTGGAAAATAGCCTGCATTAATCTGATATTACATTCTTTGAGTTTTACATAGGACTAATTAATGGCAAACTTATAGCAAAAAATAGAGTAATTGGTAGCAACAGGACCTCACAGTTTTTCAGAAGAGTTAAATCATATGAAACGCCCTCTTTCTCCAGACACTTGCAAGTGCTTCAGAAGTTGTTTCAAAGCAATATTAATAGTTCTATGAGTAATGCTGCTGGAGGGAGACTGAAAATGGACCTTCCTGGGAACAAAACTGTAAATGATGTTAAATTCTTTCTCTCTGCATAAGCAAAAGTGGTTATATATTAAAAATATACTTCCCAAGAAAGCTGAATTACACAGAAATAGAAATACTCATTCAAAATGTGTTTCTGGGCTACATTTTTAACTCCTCTTTATAGCAATGATTATGGAAATAACTTTGCTGAAAAGCCCCAAGCAGAAAGTAGAGCACAAAACTGTGTGTTTAAATGAAAATGGATTTAAACATGAAATATTGGAATTGTTGTCATTCAACACTTTGGCAATATAATAATATTTTATAAAGGCTTTTCAGATCCTTCAGTAAAGGAACAATCCATTTCTGATTCATATAACAGTCGTTAGCTCATAGAGTTCAGATATAAGTATAATACGCTCCTTTCCTCTCTTATTTCTGGCACCAAGAAACGATATGATCATACCCAACTTTAAGATCTGATCATTGTGCAACCTCTTTTTTTCCTTTACGTAACTTTACTACAACTCAAGTATCCATGTTCTGCTGCAATTAATCTAAATATATTCAAATCAATAAGAGAGCAAAAGAAAAATGAACTTTCACGTTAAGAATGAACCAGGTTCTCTGACATTTACCCACTTTATAGCGTGGTATTAAAACAAAACATAAAGTCCTGCTGTGCATGCGCTTTACTAACATAGTTTACCACATGGTTATACAACCATTATACATCACTATTTCACTCATGTGCCAGTCTCCTACTATTCAATTAAGGACATAAATTTACATAGTGATGACTGGTTCAAATCCTTTTCATGTGAAATACCTAGACAGTAATATTCCTAGAACAAAATTGTCCACAAAGCTCAAGATGGAACATACAATGGTGAGGAAAAGTTGACTGGTTTATATTTAGAAAAGACTTGATCCAGAAGAGATTGAGGAAAAGCAGAAAACTAGCATATGTTGTGCAAAATATCCAGTTTTGGTAAAGACCTTCCTGCAGAATACTTTCTCAATAACGTATCAATAGATCCATCTATCTGACCCTGCCATGTACAAGTAGCTCAAAAGGGTATAAATAAATAACCAACCCCTCCCCAAACTTCCAAAACAATGAGCAAATGATATTACAAACAAACAAAAATAAAGGAATAAAAGATCTTCACCTGGACATTTTTGATACAGAAAAGACAGTAGAACAAGCCTCTAAGGCTATGACTTAAATATCCTGGGACTGTTCTCTGGCACTGAGATCACCAGTGTGGGAAAGCTTGTGCTGCTGCTATTAATTCTTTTGCTCTCCGGAACAGTCAGGTCAGGACAAGGCACATCTGAACTGCTTACTGGGGATAGTCTCTGGTCTGCTCTGACTACTGGACTGTGCCTAGGAGCTGCTTGGAAGAGTCTTATATGGCCTGGGTCAGAACCATGTGAGGGACAAATCTAACAATTTAACAATGTAGACAATTCAGTTCCAGTGGCTGGAAACATTCCTTGGAGCTGTTTTGTTTAGTATAAATATAGCTTATGTTGTCACTAGAGATTTGCTATTGATAGACAAGTTATGTGGAAGGTATTTCAATGACATGTTTATGAATGACAGTATAAAGCCTTAATATAAAAGACAGATCTCTTAGGGGAGCATTGAACAGATTTCACTTCTTATGAAGCAATAGTTCTCTACAGAATACAATAAGGAAAAGGGACATGGAGCCTCTACTAATACAAAATGCACAAAACAGACTTTTACAGGTTTATGAAATTATACAGAGAAAAAGGTATTGTATTTAAAATAATATATTAACTAATTTATTATTATATTCATTATATCATTAAAATAATCAACTTTAATTTAGAAAATATGCATTTACATCAACAATTTCTGAATTCAAGAAACCCTAAGCTGCATGTTTTTTGAAACAAACAAAAAACACCTCTAACTTCAGAGGCAATTACTTTAAGGTATAAAGTGACACACTGACAGCAGTATTACCAAATATAGCAAATACACCAACATGTCTGTGTTTACAGGCTAGTCTATAGGCTTGTCAGACATGTCAGAAGTAAAATATATTAAGTACAAATTTTATTGAATGATTAAAAAAACCTCTTAGATTTCTATTTATGGGAGAATTAATGCAACAAATAAAAAGTATTACTAGAGCATAATCCAACTATGAACACTTTTTTTTTTATTTATAAGGAAACTTCCAAGTTGATGAAAAATCAAGAACAAGAATCTGATAAAGTACCACACTCAACATTGTAAAATACTATCAGGAGGTCCTATAAATAATAAAACCACAAGCTAAAAAAAAAAAAAAAAAAGGCAACTTGATTATTTGTGGGAAGACATTATAGCCAGAAGATTTAAGTTAAAAAAAAAAAAATCGCTTTGCCTTCTTAACTCCAGCCAAATGGGTCAAAATCTGGAAACTTTCTCTTCTTCACTTCCCCCCCAAAAAAACAAACCAAACCAAACCAAACCAAACCAAACTCAATCTAAACCTACTTCCTCATAAATATTTAATTCCTCTCTTTGAAAAATGAAATATCTTGTTTATTTTATGTAAAAAATGTGAAAGCAACCTTTCTTTCTGTTTACAGAATAAAGAAAAGTAACCAGTCCTTGGCCAAGTTGTCCTCTTGTAGCTGTATTATAGGACATGCAGAAATTCCTTTTTGACCTCTTTTAACTTCCAGAAAATAAATGGGACAGCACATGTTCAATCAAAGTGATTGTATTACCTGAGGCTTCCCCTTCAATTCTGCAGCTGCTAGCTGGAAAGCAGTGAAATGAGGTCATGAGGATGAACACAATGACTTCCAGAGCCACAGAGGCACTCCTGGATGTTCCCCCACTGACAATGTACTTGAGCTGGCAAATACCTCCTTTTGATCAGATATTTTAACACCAGCAGATAAAATTTGTTTTGCCTGTTACTAACCAGACCTGCTCTGGACACTTAAGTCATGGTAGAAAGCAGGTCCTGGTCACAGCACATCTGCTGCACAAAAGAATTGAGCAGTCAAAGACTTCAAGCTGGGAGGGATCTCAGGAGGTGTCTAGTCCACGCTTGTGCTCACAGCAGCGTCAGCTATAAGATTAGTCAAGATTGCTCAGGGTTTACCCAGGCAGGAGAAACTCTAGGGATGGGGACTGCAGAGACTGCCCAGGCAGCTTATTTCTGCTCTTGACTGTCTTCACAGGGAAAAAATTTCTCCCTCCATACATACATAATCACTGCCAAATATGCAGAGATAACTCTACACCATTTGCTTAGTAAACCTAGTCTCACTAGTACGCATATGGACAAATTGCATATCATGTGAACTTCATACGTGGTCTGACACCACTTGCAGGTGGACAGTAGCTGTCCAGGCTCCATCTGATCATGTCTTGAGATCCTAGGCATGAAAAAATAATCCCATGTTGAAAACTAAGGGTTGTTGAAAATGCATAAATACACTTCAGTCAGTGATCATGGCTACGTGCAAGTCATAATGCCATCTTTAGGGTTATGTAATGAAAATAGTAAACAACTTATTCTCATTTATCAAATTAATTTAAGAACAAGAGGAGACATTTCACTTTGTCAGATGTGAGTACACAAGGATGTTGAGGTAGGATCCCAGTTTCCTTTGCAACTTACGCTTAAAAAGAAGTTTGCAAATTTTCTAGCTATTAAAAGTTACTCTTGTAAAGAGAGGCTGGCTGCTCAGTTGTAATTTTTAAGTTCTTTATAGGTGACAAAAAGACCTTGTCAGCAACTAAATACTACTTTCAAGTATTTTAGCATGTACTAAAACTTTTTATGATACAGCTTCTAAATTAGAGAAATTTGATTGTGTATGTGCTCAGGTTTCTGACATCACTGAAAGATTACCTGACAACAAAGAACCAATGACAATTAATTTGGTTATGAACATAACTTTTATCTAAAAACACCCCAGGGCAAAGCAGAACAAACATGAAAAAGAATTGTAAAGACACAATCATGCTCAATGAACTGACTTCAAGTCTTGCTTTCAGGAAATAAAATAATTACATCCTGATTCAGTTACCTTTTTCTGAAAAATAAAAAGAAGATGAAAAAGAAGAAGAAAAAGGAAAAGAAGAAGAAGAAAAGGAAAAGAAAAAGAAGAAAAGAAAAAGAAGAAAAGGAAAAGAAAAAGAAGAAAAGGAAAAGAAAAAGAAGGAGAAAAGGAAAAGGAAAAGGAAAAGGAAAAGGAAAAGGAAAAGGAAAGGAAAAGGAAAAAGGAAAAAGGAAAAAGGAAAAAGGAAAAAGGAAAAAGGAAAAAGGAAAAAGGAAAAAGGAAAAAGGAAAAAGGAAAAGGAAAAGGAAAAGGAAAAGGGAAAAAAGAAAAAGAAAAAGAAAAAAGACACTTTTAATGATTTGTAGACTGCAGGAATGGAAAAGTTAGGCAAAAAAAGAAAATGTTTTAATTGTCTGAGGAATATCATGTAGTTCAAAAATACTGGATTGTGTGTTTGCATGCTTCAGAAATCTTGTTAAGAAATATTCTAATGTTTTATCTTAAAATCCCAGCTTTTAAAATTTCTTTAAAACTTGTTGAATTTACTTAGTCGATTCCTACATCAAATGGAAAAAATATTTTTCTTGTGTAAACAGACTCAGGCAGATAGTAGAAGCCCATTAAATATAATTTCTGCTAAGGCTGAGGTTTAAATTAATTTCAGTTATATGCATAGAGTTACAAACTGAAGTTCAGAAAGCAAAGATGTATTGAAATGTGTTAAAGCTGATAACATGCACCAGCTAATACTAAGTCAAAGCTAAAAATAAGTGAGAGCAGTGAGAATTGTGAGAGCAGTGGAAGTATATATGCAAGAGAAAAAAATACATTCAATGGTAAGAGAAATGGTGTTTTCCTTCAGTATCCCTTAGAATAAAACATTGTTCTATAGTTAATATTGTTGTTGTTCTTGAAAGATGGTTATCAAGTACTTCCATACAAAGGTGCCCAAAATGAAGATTGATTCATTATAATAAAACATTTTAAAAGGGAGAAAGTGGTATGGTTAGGGACTAGTTTTTCATCACAACGTTAGGTATCAAGTTATTACTTTCTTGTAGGTATCACTGAAGAACATTTGCAAAGGTTCCCTGATCACTATCACCAGCCAAATATCAAGAGTAGATCACTGAAAACTAAAAAATAGACCTTTTTTGAAAGAGCCAGCAACTTTAATTAAGCTATATAATATTCTGACTAGTAATGTTATGTCACCATAATGCTAAGCAGGACAGGGACAGCAACAGGAGACTGAAGAATGAGGAAATTTTGTTCCCCATTAGTGCCTGTCACCCCAGCTACAGAGTTAGCACATGTTCATAGCACAAAACTCTCTTTTCTTTGAAATTCTGATGTTAGCCCTTCCACAGCTCCAGCAAGTAGCATTGTTCAAGACATCGGTATGCCAGTTGCAGGAAACTATAGAGAAGGTAAAATGCTGTTTAAAACCATGAAATGTGCTTTCCTTTCTTTCAGATGTGTGCTAGGCTCACCACTGATCTGAAGTGAAGCATATTCTCCCACCTTAGTCATTTCTAGGCTGAGTCTAGCCTTGTAACACAAGATAGTGCAGTGTCCTGTTATGTAAAATACACTGAAACAAATAAACAAACTGAAAAACCTCTATAATCTGCATTATAACATTTCCTTCATGGTCTTCAGGATCTGATCCTACCTGCTTTCCTCTCTGACATATTTACATAGAAGCTTTTAGCCTTGACGAAGGCTGGGAAGGCCATTTCTGTGCTAGCCTGCTACTAGGGGAAACTGGAAACAAAATTTGTACCAGCGCCAAAACCACCAATACTGTTAACTTAGAGAAACCAACAACCTAATGCAAGGTCAGCTGTAGAAATGTATTTCTTCTAAATAGAAATGTATTTCTTCTCCATAGAAATAAATGACTGAATGAGAAAATAATGTGAAATATGACAAAATGAAGCACAATTACCAGCCAGATCTTACCTAAAGAAGGCATGGTGTATGCCAGCTCAAAATCAACTCTTCATTTCCAAGCCACAGGGATTTTTTTTTTTTTTTCTTTCTCTACACTGAATATTTTAGAGTTGGAAATTATCTGGTTGTAGTGACAGTGTTCCTAAACTGCTAAGGATGTGATTATTCACTGATTTCAAATGGAGAAACACATATTCACTCAATACTAGTCTGTAAGTCTTACTCTTTATTAAGGTACAAGGACATTTTGTTATGTTATGTTGCCCTGTTCTTGGTATATAAAGGGAAATGGAGAACTTGTAATACATTCAAGTTACTGAAAAAGTAATCAAAATCCCTGGAGATATCTGACTGCCCAGCAGGATCTCTTTACACAGAGAAAAAAACCCGATGACAACAACATCAACAGCAACAAACTTTAACAATAATCACTCTGAAATAATTCACTTCAATCTGGATATATAATTGGCATAGGCTAACAGAGTTTACAGCATTTTCAGTAGTATGACAGATGATGGATATTTTCAAATTCATATGTATAGAGACTGGAAAAGAGAGCCCAGAATTACAGACACTAAAGTAATAAGATTCAATTAGATACTGTCAGATATAAAAAATAAGTCTATCAAAACCCCCGTAGACATGTATTTTAAATCGAAGCAAATGCTTTATGGTTTATAAGACAACTGGAATGGAATTCATTATAACAAAACTAAATATCTACATCTGAGCTAATCACACTAGGTGTCTTTTATAAAGAATGAAAAATAGTTTTATCTAGCATATGATTCATTTCTACCTAAAGAAGCCATCTAGAATAACTCAGATGAATTATGCCCTAAAATGGACATCTTTCTCTTAAAGGGCAAACCATCACTGATGCAGATATGTATACTGTAGATGTCTAAAGCTAAGCAAGATGAATCGCAGTCAAAATGACTAGTTAAAAAGACATCAGTAGGTCAGTTATAAAAATCCAGTATACTGAAAAGATTTAGTCAGATTACTCTTAGGTACATAGAATGGTGCTTTAAAAAAAAAAAAAAATCCGTCTGAGACTCCTTACTCCTTTCACTTCTCCTTGAGAATGAATTTACACTACACAAACCTTTGACTAAGTGTCTTACGTGTCAGTGTTTTAAAACGGCTGAAGTTCTGAACTACCATCTAGCTTCCACTTTAAAATTGCAGTAAATTAAACCACAGTTCTTAAGTTGTCTCTAAGTGGCTATAATTAAATCTTCACTCTTAATGATGCCATCCATTCCAAGGACAAATTCAATATGGTAAGAGATGTAGGAAAGGAGAATTATAACAAAATCTTACGGCTTGGCCTACAGCCATGTGTAAAGGGCATACACTAGCACTTTAACAGTTTCTGCAGGAGTTGTTGGAAGAGAATCAGTCTGGAGAGAGTACGGGTGAGACACAGTAAAAGATACAACCACCTTTTCTTATTCTGGCCCTCCAAACACCTTCAACAACTTTTTATCCTGTAAATAAATTCTTGCTTTGTCAGAGGAAGCTTAACCAAATTCTACTTTATGTACTTCATTCTCAAGAAAGGTATAGCCATGCTAAAAGACCAAAGGTACTCAATATTAGGGTATGTGTCCAAATCCAGGTATTAACAGATTCCCTGAGATTCCTTGGCTTTTCTTGGAAGCTCTTCTCCTTAACCCTTGTTAGATTAGTTGTTATGGAAGAATCTTCTTGTTAACATGCCCAGGTTAACAGCAGATGATAACAACAGATAGGAAAGTAAGTTTTAACAGTGTGTCAATGGAATATCCTAAGCTACCTATTCTGAGACAATGTTGCCCCAAACCAGAGACCCCCTAAAGAGGAAATTATCAATGACAAGCCTTGGGTGAAATGACCATCAATCACATTAAACAGTAATCAGAGAATTGCAAAGGGACTTTCAAGAAAAGGAATCAGTTTGACCAGAAGAATAAAGCAGCATGACGTTTCGTGACAGGGGGGACACCTTGGAACAGAAAAGTGGTAAGAGCGCAGCAGTCTAACTACAACATGACACTGCCAGAAGTCACCCCACCACCATCCCCACCTCTTCCTGCACAGAGAAGAGTCTCCTCCCCGTGCAACAGCATAGGCAGCTGCACTCCAGCTAGAGGGATGACACTGCAGGTTGCCACACTCTGGGACCCACACCTTGGAGTACCCGTGTGAGCCCAATGGACCTTTTGCAGCAGCAGTAGGTTGTAGGGAGCAGCATGGGTACAGGTCACACCTAAAGCCAGCACATCTGCAACCCCACTGGGAGGTGTGTAACAAGAGGGGAACCCACACTCATGGATGAGATGGGGTGTGCACATAACCATGTGGTTGGGTGTGTGCAGTTAGAGCTTCCTGGGATTATTGGAGGGCGGTTAGAAATATATAGGGGTACACTCACATTTGGTAGGTGTCTAGCATTATGCTTCATCTGATGTATTGCTGATATTGATCGCAAATATATGATTCACCAATTAGCCCATTAATTACATATAATTCAAAAATTGATAAACCACTTTTATTCTGATTTGCTTTAACCCATGTGAGCTGAATAGCTCTTCCCTGCCACATTTGTTGCATTTACTATCTAAAATAATCACAGCTCTGATAAAAACCTCTTGTTAATTCCCACCTACCTAACTTTTGCCCAATAACGTCACACAAGACTAAGGATTTGTAAACTAGATCATCTCTTAGATCACCAACGTGTAGCTTGCTGAAAATTTTATTTACCAAATGATTCAAAAGTCTGCCAAGAAACTGAGAAAACTTCTACTGGACACCAGTACTGAACACGTAATAAACCAACTTAGTTTTCACAGTACCGAAGTATGCAAAAATTTTTTGTTTACATGTTTACGTGTACACTTTAAGATAAATATTTTCATTTATTTTAACAGTGAATCATTGTTCTCTCTCAAAGGTTGGCAATTCCAGGAACACACACCATAGCAAAAGTAATTGCTGTGGAAGCCAATTCAATGGTCTAACAAGGAGGCTCCTCAGCTTCATTTTTAATTGATTAATGGAGGGCTTTTGAGCCCTTTTTTTTTCTTCCCCATATGGTGCTTGTACTTATATTTATGCCAAAGTACTTATGAAGTGCAACTGTGATTGTGATTTCTGTGATGGCATCTCATCTAAATTAACCTCTGCTTGATGTTGTGGAGACATTATGATTTTAAAGACAAAAACTGATATCAAATATAAAAGAAATAGAATCTGTTACTCTTATATTATGTCAAAATCTAAGAAAAGTAATGATATTATTGTCACCTAAGAAATGTGTGTTCGAATTTTCAAAACGAAAATTCTCCTTTCAAGCCTTGCCTTACTTAATATCTAATAAAAATAAAATAATGTTGCTTCATAGATGATTTCGTACCCTAATGAATTGGTTCAAATTATATTAGATTATATAGAAAAAATAAACAAAAATAACAGCACTAATAAATTATTATCAGACATGTTTAAATATTTCAAAACTTCAAAAATTTTCTTTAAAACTAGTTTGTTAATTTTCTGAACTTCTTTTCCCCTATAGAAGATTCTGTCAAAATCAGTCTGATGCTGATAAAAATGGTTTAGCTGAAATGTCAGATTGTGAATTTGGCTTCTTTCCTTTCTCAAGCAGAAGGTGGAGAAATATGATGTTGTATAAAATGATTATTTCTCTTTTTCTCATGCACAGACATTTGCCAGTGCTTAGATGGTACGGGGAATGACAGCAATGTAATTTTGGACAATGCTCCTCCTAAACCTCTGCCAGTTTATCCCCCTATATCTGACATTGTGGCTAGGGAGTTTATTCTGAATGCGTAAGTTAGTCTACTGATTTGGCCATCACATATTTCAGGCGAATTAATCCCTGCACCAGGCAGTACGTGGAGCAGTAACTGATCCTTTCTATAACTTGTGCCTTGCAACTTTTTGAGGTTTTAAAGTGCACCATTTTTACTCCTAGATTTTACCTCCTATAACTAGTGTCTGTCTGGCAGGTGAAAATAAGTCCTGTTAAAGTGGAAACTGAGTGAGTAGATATACAGCTACAAAATTGAGGGTTGTTATGTGAATGCAGCATTGGTATTTATTTTAACTCGTTTTAAAAGTATACAGAAACTTTTATAATTTTTTTTATGAAGTAGATAACTGGAAAGATTAGGCAAATACTTTTGGGGAGGGTGAGTGGAGTCACTGCAGTGTAATCATAGAAAGGAATATATCTAAGAACAGAGAAGCTGCTGTGTTATTTTAGTCCCTTTTCTTCTACTAGCTATTTTCGAACCTGCATTTGACTTTCCAACACTAATTGGAGTATTGACTGACCATATAAATGCTTGCCCTCATTGTTCTACTCTCACAAATGAACTAGTGAGTGCCTCCAGTTATCTAAATAAGGTGCTGATGGATCGCGTGGAAATAATTAATCAAGCCAGAGCTGATATGATCTCCAGCCATATCAGAACTTTCTTTTCTCATTATGCTTACCTAGTGCAGAATTTAAATTTACAGCCTGTGGCAAAAGGTAATGTTTTTTGAGAGGTTTCTACAAGTCAAATTACAAGGAGGAAGTCAGATTTCATTGTAATAAGACTTTAAATGAGTCCAATTACATTTTAGTTCAAACAGTCTTGTTTCAAATATTGTTCTGCCTGTCTGGCAGCATTTAATAGAAGCCAACATCACGTTTAGAGCACTGGGGAATAATATGCCAAATTTCCTGTCTTGAATCAGTGGAAACAGGCGTCCTTAGTGGACAGGCACTTAAATGCATGTAATGCAGAAACTGAAACGCTGTTACAACTGTATTTCTCCTTAACGACGAGTAGATATAGTAAGCAATACAATGCCTTTTGCTGCAGCAACTCATTTATCATGAACAAGCTTACTGTCCTTCACCCTCCCCACGTACACACACATGCTTGAAAAAAGAAAAAGATCTTTTTAACTGAAAAAGCATGAGTAGCGTACACTATTACTTTGTTCAGCAAAGTGTGTTACACTTTCAGTGATCATATAAAGTCCGCAGACTTTTGCACAGTATCTTAGCTAGGAAAGGCACAGCAGAAGCGATCTTCTAAATCATCAAATCCAGACTACTGCAATGACAAATGGTTGCTATTTACCAGTCTTTCTTGACACACTGTCTTGGTCCTAGCTGGCACTTCAACACAGATGTTCCTATAGAGAACTAGAATTACCTAGCTTCTCCTCTCAACACACTAGAAATGAGACAAGAGAAAGCTTTTAACAAAGCTGTCATAATCTTATGACAACACAAGGAGGCTGAGAGCTAACCCAGCTACTCCTGCAGTGTAGAAGCATGCCTGCTTTCTCTCTTAGTTATACAAGAAGTCTAGAGGCACGAGATCCTGACCTAAACCAACATTAGGTGTTTGCCCAAACAGTTGTGAATTTCTGCTACACTCAGAAACACACCACCACGGCTGAAAATGAAACAAAAAGTAACATAGGATTCATAATTAAGAGTAGTTTCTAAATGTGCATAGTTCAGCAAAATTCCCTTAGATAAGTTTGGTGGGGAATCCAGGCCCTAGAGCATTTTCTACTTCAGAGGTGGCAGAAACAAAGGCACTGTTTTAATTGCATATGAATCAGCTTTAAGCTGATTTTTACCTCGTTAAAAGAACACAATCCACAGCTTTCCTCCAGCATACAACAGAAAATTTATGCTTTTACCCTTTGAATGCAGAAAGCATGTATTTGTAGTAAGGAGGAAAGAGCTGGATTCTGCACCTTCAGATATATTTCTACGTGAATATATCTGCAAAGTGTTTGACATTAAAACATAATTACAACAAGGAATTGTCACACAGAGTATGTGAAAGCAATGCACTTAGTTTGCAATGATATATCTTTAATAGCCATTTAAGATCTTCACCGAAAGGAACAGAACACAAATCTGCAACATTGCCCAACTGGGAAAATAAATGGTCATCTTGTTTCACTCATAAATGAGCACTGTTGACAGTGAACCATTATGGAGAAATATATTACCTTATTTCCAGTGGTAGACCATTATCAAATGCTACCAGATGCTCATCTCAATTGCCAATGTCATATTTGAACACTCTAATGATGCTACCTAGTTCTCTACATAAAAAAAAAAAAAAAAAGGGTTTCTTCACCTCAATGCTGTTTATCCCAGGATACGCTCCAATTTTGCAAGCAGGTCCATTTCCATTCTGAATACACAATTTCTTCAAGATAGACCATAATTTACTGGAGGGTTTATTAACTACTGCAGAAGATTGTCCTGGTAGCTCTCCATAGCTTAATCCCCAAGTGGGAGATAAATATCTGAAATGCAACCTCACTGGTTATGCTAGCAGTATTGAGTTTATCATTAATGTATTATTTTATGTTTTAATCATAGTACAGAATCTTAATCAAGTAAGCATGTTTAAGGAGAATGAGTAAACAAAAAAAAACCCTAATAAGAGTTTAATTTGTTTATAGTCTTAAAAGAGTATAAACTATTTACGTATTTATTTAAAACAACCTTACTCTGAACAGAGTATAGCTACTTTTATATACATACTTTTTATATATATATATATATATATATATATAAAATATAGGCATACTTTCAATGCTACAGTCTTAAGGTATGGCTTAGATTTTAAACCAGCTAATCAGTTTTGGTCTCTGCTTGCAGTTTTCTGGCATTTTAAACCAGGCTTGAGTAAAGTAAAATCGCCTAGTGCATTTGAAAGCTATGCAGTGCATAGCTGTGCTTACGTAAATGGATCAAGCCATGAGTCAGAATGTTGAATGACCATTTGGTATAATAAATAATTAAAGGAATGCCATGAAATAATTTATTACAAATGGATTTTTAAAAGGGAGTCACTAAGTGCATATGAGTTCCTTGCTAGATCTCACCGCTTCAATCACTGAATTCAAATACCATTATTGAGATCCTGCTGGGAGAGCAGCACAGGTGCTTTCTGGATGGCCTGTTTGTTTGCTTCCATCTGTATTCTTACTGTACAAGTATTCCTTGCTCTGTAGAAAATATGTGACTACTCAAAAGGTGGCTAGAAATAATGAGCTGAAAATGTTTGTTAAAGCCAGATTTGAAATTGCAACCACACTCGACATCAGAGAACAAAACATTTTATCCATGTTATAATAAAATTTCATTCACAATGAATGTACAGATCAAGCCTAAATCCAAGCCTTCTAATAGAGGCTTTGATAAACATGCTTCAAATTGTATCTTGACTTGCTGCACTTACACGGAGCATGTCCTCTTTAAATTCATAGACCCCTCTCCTGCCCAAGCACGAGACACCCCAGCATCTCACTGCTCTTAGCAGCATCACAGTCAGATGCAGAGGGACTCCTACTTAAAAGCCCTGTATAACAGCCATGATCTTCACAACATTTTAATCAAGGGTTTGCCAGCACTTCCATTCTTGTCAGGGCATTATTACTCATAAAGAATCACTCAGGCTAAACATAGCACTTAGTGTTTTAGCACTGAAGAGCATATATTTATAACATTTAAAATAAATTAAAAAAACCCCAAACTCTTCAAGGATTTTTAAGATCTAAGTGCACCAAAGGAAGGAGATATGATCAGTTTAAAACTTCATCATCTTCCACAATATGAGCCTATAATTTTGACCACATGTGTGATTTCTTTAAACTACCACTATGGCTTATTTTAATAATTTTCCTGGATCTAGAAATTGCTGTCATCTCTCTTTTGTTATGTGAGCAAAGTAAATGTTTCAAGCACATCAGTGTCAACAAGAATTGTCAGTTACAGTCACGTGTTTCATTGCTTTCATAAGAAAAAACAACTTATTTCACAACACATGGCACAGACATTAATATTCAGCTTGAGCGTTTCAAGTTAGTGTTGCATGGCAAGAAGTTTATGTGTATTCTTTGATGCCAGAATTTATAAGTGTTCTGTATTTGAATGACCATGCTCATGGCTTCATGAGTGGCCTACAGCAACCTACAAACAACAGGATTAATCTGCAGAATAATTCATCATATACTTTGTAGAAATGCATTTTAAGAGTCCAGTCTTGCCAACAAGATACCCGCATGCATACAAATATTCTTGCTTCAAGTCCCATGGTATTTGCATAATTGTTTGTGAGAGCACACAAACGGAGAATGTCCAGAGAGCTACTCTGGACATTCAGAAAACATGTTTGTTATATTAACTAGGAACTAGAGAGCCTCTTAAGCTTTCTAGATGCAAGTCATATTTACATTCAACAGATTCAACTCTTTTAATCACAGTCTTTTACTTTCTTTCATAGAATCCCTATCTCTTCGTCCTCTTCCTTACTATACTGCATTATTTTGACTTTGGGCATCCGGGGAAGCAAAGAACATTGGTTGTGCATGTGAGGACATACAACCACCAAAGTATGCTCTGGTGCCTCTATTTCCATTAGGTTCATAGGATTTCCATTTTTTGCCACGAGCTCACTGACCAGGATTATGTATGAGTGCTAAAACAAATTCTGTAAGCATAGCCTGTGGTAGCTGCTTGGACAGAGTTTCTGATAAAATAAAAATATGGAGAATTCATATAAAATAGTTGCTTACAGGTGCCCTAAAGATAATGCCACTGTGACATATGGACAAATAGGAATGGGAATGACAGGAAAATGCCTTCTTTTGTGTAATCTTATCAGTAGATTCAGACAAACAGAGTAAAAAAAAATAATAACAATAAAACATTTTTTTAGATTTGAAATATTATACAATTCTACTCTTGTGTTCAGAAGCAGGTAAAGAAGCAGGTAAAACAACAGCCAAGAAAATCAGTAATTCACTATAATTATATATATATATATAATATGGGCTCAGTAGGAGGGAATTAAAACTGTAAATGATAACATTAAATAAATAAGATTAATTTGCTTTACCCTGGTGAAACCATATGTGGGAAATAAATTAGAGCTAAATTAGGTGATTAGATAATGTGGTGATGAAGACTAAGCAATGATCTAGAATGAAAAACTAATAGTAATGGATTGCTTATTAAATATTTTAAAAATTATTTATTATTAAATAACCATACATAAATATTTATTATTTAGGTATTTAAATAATTAAATCTATATGTCTGCTTAGAACAGACTTTTTCCACTTGCATGATCCTTTAAACATGTGAATTGAATGAGTTGGTTTATATTTTTATTGTTTTGTTTTAAAGTAGTAAGAATTCATTAATTCATAATAACATTGAAAAAAAAAAGTTAATTAAAATGTTAATGAAACCAACACTAACAAAAAATTGTAAGTTCTTTCATTACTGAAGCTAGACACCAGACAAAGCCCATTCAAGTTTAGAGGATATAATAGAAACATTTATAGTGACAAAATAATAGCACATTTGTAATTTTTTGTAGCAGTAAAAATGACAAACCTATTAATGCACTGAATACATGATATGGATGCAAAGAACTGTTTGTAAATAAGCTTTAAATAACCCATTTGCAAACTATCATGGAACACTTTATATTGTGTTAATGCTATTTACTTTAAAGGGTGTCATACTCTATTATTTTGAAAAAAACCCAAACAAACAAAAAAAACCCCAAACCACCGCAAACAAAAAGAAACAGATGATTTTACGAAAAACTCAATCCTAAAAAAATGTTTTTGAAGCAACAATGTTGAGACAAAATGATAATGTATTTCCAAAATAAGGTTAGAACTCAAACAGGACTTAAAAGATTATAAAAATAGACTGGTTGAAATAAGTTGGAAAAATGATAATTGAACTGAATCAACAAAGCCATGCTAAAACTACAGCACTGAAGCAAGGGAAGATACCTATCAAGAAGCAGCATGGAATCCAAACAACTAAAGACTGGAGGAATGTAAAGATCATTTTTATACCAATCTGGAGTTATACGAAAGGCTTTCCTGCCTAACCAGGGATTGGATCCATCTATACAAATCACATTCTAGATACAGATAAATGTCTAGGAGGATTTAAAGACATGTGATACCAGATGAGATCTTGATTCTTTCATTAATATAAAAAACAAGTTACAATAAAAAATTAGAAAAAAACCCACAACCTGGTGCAGAAACAAATGTGAGATTCTTTTTGGTTTGGATGCCATGTATGTTTGCCCCAAAATACACCACCTGAATTACTTTTTGCTCCACAGGTACCAAATCTGGCCTTGAAAAGGTACCTCAGCCACAGAGAAGGATCAAATTCAGGTTGCTTGGAAAAACTTAAGCCTAGTTTTTCTTAATATTTGAGTGAAACATCTTTTATTTTTTGCACATTGTAGGTTTATTTAATCATTACACATGTGAAAAGTCAGGTGCATATTGTCTTTTGGGGTTTTGTGATGTGATAAACCATTTGTGTAAATGTATATTTACTATTAACATTTCATAAATGATGCCAAGCATATCCACTGTAAAGTGCGAACAAAGCATTTCGCACATTTCATTTCTATGAACCACACAGATTCCTCATTCTGTTTCTATTAGAATATAAATATTTTTCAATTGACTAGCCACTTGCCAACTGTTCAACTAAGTTCCTTGTTAGCCAAAAGTTCTACCCATCTTATACAAACAACCCTGTACTGGATCCTAAAATTTTACAGATCCTTGTCACCCTGACACTACCCACTCAATACTCACTCAGAAACAGAACAACTGATAAAAGAATAGTAAAGACAAATCTGTAAATGAAAGAAGGAAATGGTCTTTTGTGTGTTCTATAGTGATTTACTGTTCTGCCAGATGAGAAACAGGTGCATGTGCTTAAGAGTTAAAGCTACTGGGACAAGAAAAAAAGTTCTTAAGAATAACAATTTGCCATCAGTTGGTCTCAACAATTAAGTACTGTATATTTTACTTGCAATACCTTCAACATTAATTAAGTGGTTAAGAGCCATACAAAAAAGCAAAGAGTTGTATTAGACAGTGAACATGCAATTTTGTTTGTATTTTCTGATATGCAAATCCAACCTATTGCTACAGAAAAAGTGGCCTAAGATCTAACTTCATTTCAAGATCCTTCTCTGCTTCCACTTGGTGTAGCTTTTTGTCCTCTGATGGTTCAGGTGGGTCCATGTTCCCCTGTGACCTGAGGCAGAGCTGCTGGATGATCCGGTCCATCCGTCCCACTGCAGCTGGTGCTGGCTATCACCAGCTGGATAAATAAAGGCCTGATTTAGACAAACCATCACTTTCCTCTTGCCATGTACGGTCATTGCCTTGGATCTGCATCTCTGCTTAAAAGCAGATTGTCTCCTGACTCACTGTGATCTCAATGGGCAACCTGTACTACCGTCAGTGACAGTCTGTATGCTACTAACTCACACATGTTTTCTATTCCAGGACAAGGGACATCTGCAAATTTCAATGTACTTTTTTGGCTGAAAACTGGTTTTTTTTTTCTGCTGAAGAGTAAATGAATAAGCTTCCAAAAAAAAAGCTCAGATCTCATGATTTCATCTAATTCAATTAAGTAGAAACTCCATCTATTTATTACCCATTTACAACATATTAACTTAATTAATTTTGGTGAACTCTTTTTATATGGGAAGGAAATGAACACAGAAAATGTGTGGTTAAGGTGCTTACTGAAACTGCAGAGATCTAAGTCCAGTTTCCTGATTGCCAAAGACTCCCTCTGTAATCACTGGCAACTCATTTCATCTCCCTCTGTCCCAATTCTCACTCTTCTGATTGTTTAACATATCCTTTTCACTGACTGTTGGTGCGTTGGCTTTTTTTAATAACAGAGGCTTTTCAGAACAAAAGAAATCTGTTTCTAGGATGATATGAGGATTATTCTTAGAGTTACTGTATATATACATTGCTTTGTGCCTATGTGTGTATAGGGGTGTGTGTGTGTATCTATATCCATATCTATACCTATATCCATATATAAAAATATATATGTAGCTATTAAGAATGTTCTTTGGCCAATTCATACATATGTGTGTCTAAGAATTTTTTAATATATATATATGTATAGCTCAACCAAAACAAATATTGAATCTATGCTAACAAAAATGAGTATCAGTAGAGATAAAGTTTCTCACATCTAGTATAGCCCTGTGTGTGAAACCTGTGGTGAAGGGTAAGTGGATACAGTAATACTATGCAGTCCATAGGTGACACATGTATTTCTTTTGTGCTAAAATTACAGTAATTTACCTATTACTAATTAAAGCCAGATGGATGTACAGAGGGATATATATTGGTATAAAACTACAGTGCATATGTTTTATGAATCATTTCATTATTATTATGCTGATATAAAATTAGTAAATAGCTTTTGTGTAATTTTAACACACAAGTATTTCTGCATAAAGGAAACTGTAAATATTTATGTTTACACACCTGTTCATAATATTTTGTTATATGGGCCAGCTATTGCCAAAACAAGCCATATTATAAGTCCAAATGTTGCAGGCAAAGGGGAAAAAAAGATAAACACATGGATGGATAGGTGAAAATAAAAATAGGTAATTAAGATACGGAAAAACCAGAAACCAAATAAAGGATGTTCTCTGTGACAGCCTATTTCTAATACCTGATTAGTAGCTGTGTAGCAACAGACGTATACAATAAATTAATTGTATTCTTGCTTACTACATATGGAAAAACTGCACCATCTGAGAAGCAATTTTAGCTCTGAAGATCAAAACTGTGAACTGAAAATTCAGGGAAAATAGAGCTATAATAGTTAGTCAGCAGTCCAGTTACTTCATCCTAAGTATGCCAAAACTTTCTTTTGAGGTTAAAAAGAATTCCAGTATTTTGAATCTTTATAAATGACTGCACATTTTTCTGTTGTGCTTTGTACTGATAAACTGTAGATGCCAATGTAATTTGATTTAACCATTAGTATTCATTCTCCTAATTTAAGTATTTGAAAGTTACAATTATTTGCAATATTCTTGTTGATTGACTTGGATTTTTGATTTATTATATCTTCCTAATGGATAGTACACAGATGTCACTATTCATGTTGTTATATACTGGAGTTCTTATTAATGCTGACATGCTGTGAAAAATGTAATATGTTAAATTCATCTGCACTAAAATGCTTCATTCCTAACACTTTAACTCAATATCATGTTTGTATTTAATCATAAAAAATGCACTTAAAGCATTAGAACAACAAAACTTAGAGAAAGACAATGTATCTCAGACTTGCCAATATTAATATCCTATCAATAAAATAAATTATAAGAAATAAATACAAATTGGCTTTGTAAAGTACATTACTTGTATTCACTTTCAAAATCTTCATCATTTTGTATCCTCAAGATCATGCTGTTTTGATGCAGCCATGGTACAGCAGGTGATTTATAGGCAGACCCTTTATAGGTATTCTTTATAACTACTATTATAAAATGTACCTTTATCTATTCAAGACACCTGCATATCATTGACAGCTAATAGATCAGAATAATAAGTGCAAATGCTTCATTTTCTTCAATACCTAATAGTCATCAGGTTTTATGTGTGTCTCGTGAATTAAAATTCTTTTACAAGGCATACCAGGAGCATCGACTGAAAGCAGATAGAAGGTCAAACCAATGATAAGGGTAAATCTGGATCTTATTAATGACTACTGTTTCTATTTCCCACACTCATTTTTTCTGTAGGAAAGTGAGTTTGCCACTGTCACTGTTCACATACAAGAAAATGAGCATGATTTCTTTTCAAATTCAAACAGCAACAAAGATTTTAATTAGGTTACAAGCACAAAGTATGTATCATCAGAAAACACATATTAGCTTAGCTGTCCGATTCTAGGCTGATTTTGTCGGCCTGGCATTTGGAAAAGATTTTTTTTTTTTTTTCTTACCGATAATTGAGCCCATCTGAGAAAGAGTAAAGGAAACACAAATACATAGTGCCATACTATCATTTTTACAGTCACTTTATATCTCAGGACTGCACTAATATATTCTCCACTGTTCCAAAATTT
Organism: Mycteria americana; assembly: GCF_035582795.1. Lineage (NCBI taxonomy): Eukaryota > Metazoa > Chordata > Aves > Ciconiiformes > Ciconiidae > Mycteria > Mycteria americana. The sequence continues at coordinate 176,017,965 of NC_134365.1, forward strand.
CAACAATGGGCCTTTCATAAAGGCATTCTTACAGAAGAGTGCCTGGGCCCCTCATTCAAACACATTCAAGCCAAAGCTTCCAAGGAAAACTTCTGGCCACAATTCACATGACCTACACACACCAGTTAGAAAAAAACACTGCCCAACAAAGAAACAAAAAGAAACAATGTCCCTCGGAAACAGACCATCCATTCAAGTTAAAAGTGAAATACACGGTACAGATATAACTGAAAAGACCATGTGTAAAGAATACCAGAGGTTAAAACCTTTCCTCTAAAGGGATGTCATCCTACCAGCTGACCTTCACACTTTCACCTTCAGTGTAAGGCATTATGCACAGTACAGTGTTTGAAGCACTTACAGAACTAACAAGGAAGAGGAAAAGAAGCAATTAGTATGCTCAGGCACAGCATAGGAAAAGAAAAAAAAAAAAAAAAACCAAGAAAACAACAAACACCCAAACTGTTATGAAGCTATGTAAGAGCACTATGTTACAGCTCACTCTCTCCCTGCCTTCCCCCTCTCAAGGCTCTCCCCTGCATATTAAACACTGGGTTCAGTAAGGGACACAGCTTTTTGGATTCTCTAATGGAGAAGCATCCTTTTTCCATTCCAAGTACATTATATAACTGTGTAAGCGATGGAAGCCAATTCCACTGCCATGCCCTCGAGCAGCGTTCATCTAATGCAAATAGCCGTGGAGAAATCTGCTGCTGCCTCACATGTGATCCCAATCTAGGGAAAACATAATTCAGGACTTTGTCACACATCACAGCCTTAACTATTTGATTATAACATACCGATTTCATAGGAAAAAAATGTTTATTTTCATTGTGCCTGGTTCCAAAGTAATCAAGTAAGCTCCCTACAGTCACAGCTGATCTCTTATATGAAAGATTTAGCTTGACTCATTGCAGGCAAACAGTTTTGGTTGAATCTCTAGCAAGAGTCACACTGATATATAAAAATAAAGCAGAAGTTTAAAGTGCTTGCATTTATTGGCTATCAGAGCAGAAATTTACTTATCTGAACCTGCTGACCATCTACCGCAGTTTATATGTTAACATTTCCAATTATTATTTTGCAGGACAGTAAGCAATGTTTCCTTATGCCCTGAAAAAAAAAAAACCCACAACAAAACCTCCAAACAACCCCTGCCCCCAACTAAAAAACGCTTTCAAGTATAGTGTCAGCTAGCAAATACAGAGTTAAAGACAAATAAAGTTGCAAGGAATGGTTTCTCAAGTAGCAATTTTTCTCCATACAAATGGGTTGTTCATGAACCAGCTTTTGAGTCTTACAAATCCTATCAGCTCAGGTGGTCTCTGATTCCTGGGGTGCAAGTTCATTAAAAACCCCTAAATTATGCACATGGCTTGGCATGAATAGTGTTTGAATATATTTACTTTTCCTTTGTGTAATGGAGAGAAACTAATTTATTAAAAGGGCGTGTTGAAAAAATAAAAAAAGACAAAATGATTGAGAGACTAGCAAGAAGAAACCAGAAGATGAGCGTTCCCCTTAATGGAAGACTGGGCCAGTTTGTTCACCTATGGGAAAGATGGTATATTGCAGTAAAGAGTAGCTAGAGCACAAGAAGCAGGCAATGTATCCCTCTGTAGCTTTTGGAGGGGAAAGACTCCCAAAGGAAAAACTGTTTAAAGTTTCCTGATGTAGGGTGACTAAGATTTCTAGATTTGGTAGTAAAAAAATAGTTCCTCTGAGGCTGCTGCAACTGCTGGCAGTAAATATTAATCATGGGTCAGTTACTATCAAATAAGTAAACTACAGGCACAAATCTTTAAAATAAGGTTAAAACTGTGGATTATTTTTTGGCACTTTCAGTTATTCTGCAGAGATTTTTAATGCCATCTGAATGCTAAATCCACACCAGTGTTGCTGCTCAGATTAAACATCATTTTCACTGATAAATTTGAGGCTTTAGCAGACTGAAAGGGCAGGATTTCTGTCAAATAACTTTACATATCTATGCTACAGAGGTGTCTGTATGTGAAGACAAGTTAGGCTCTTGTCTTGGTTTTGGCTGGGATAGAGTTAATTTTCTTTCTAGTAGCTGGTATAGTGCTGTGTTTTCGATTTAGGATGAGAATAATGTTGATAATGAACTGATGCTTTAGTTACTGCTGCGCAGAGCTTACACAGAGTCAAGGCCTTTTCTGCTTCTCACCCCACCCCACCAGTGAGTAGGCTGGGGGTGCACAAGAAGCTGAGAAGGGACACGGCTGGGACAGCTGAACAGCTGACCAAAGGGCTATTCCATACCATATGACGACATGCTCAGTATATAAACTAGGGGAAAAGCTGGCCAGGGGTCCGCTGCTCAGGAACTGGCTGGGCATCGATCAGCAGGTGGTGAGCAATTGCATTGTGCATCACTTGTTTTGTATATTCTTTTATCATTATTATCATTTTCCCTTTCTTTTCTGTCCTATTAAATTGTCTTTATCTCAATCCATGAGTTTTGCCTTTTTTTTTTTTTTTTATTCTCTCCCCCATCCCACTGTGGGGGAGTGAGCAAACGGCTGTGTGATGTTTAGCTGCCTGCTGAGTTAAACCACAACAGCTCCTTTATAGTCATTTCAGAGAAACAGAAAATTCCTGGATATGATTCATCTTGTACTGAAGGGGGTATCTAAACCAAGTTACATGAATTGTTCCTTAAAAGTGCCTATTTATCTCAACTGACAATATAGAGAGTAACTGGAGGTGGACAGCCATAGTTCAGCAGAAACTTACTCCAGATCTTTTGCAGCACAAAGTGTGCAAAAGTGTTCTACCACAAAAGTGTTCAGAGCTGACTTGCCCTGAACACTGAACCTACCTAGCATTTTTATGGCATTAAAAAGGAGTCTGAGATTGCCTGACACTTTGGACAATGCTGTCATATGTCTCGGACGCCTTAGTACTACCATCTTTTATGAAATCATGCGCAGTGTTAATACCTTGCACAGGGGTTTTCCTAAAGCTAGCGAGGTAGATATGTTCAAAAATGAAGTAATAAAGTAGATAATCAGTAAAGAACTGGCACTTTTACACATGGCCTCTCTTTCAAGAGAAAGGCGTCTCAACTCAACGCATCCAGGCAATCAGTTTTAGATTTCGACCTTAGTCCCTGATCAGGTGAAGGATATTAAAAAGCATTAACAAAAAAAGGCATTTTTCTTTAGTTTTTGTTCTCCCTGTAATGGACTTGTAAGCTACTATTTGAAAATCATAGCTTTATTTCTAAATGATATTAATACTAAAAAAAGGAAAAGGTCAAAACCTTGAATGGCACAGTCAGCTTTTCAGAAAAAGAATCTTCACATTGCATTTTCCTTTGAGTCAGCTTTGACATGGATGACACAATACAAGGATAGAAGGCATAAATACCACACTGACGACCTGTTAGACAGTACCCCAAATACTGGTCAATGTACTTGAGAGTTCACTACGGGGTTTTTTGTTTCAAATTCACTTCCTAATTCTTTTCTTTCTTTCTTTTCCTTTTAATTATTATTTAAGTTTTCTGGATAAGTTGCTTTGGTTTGAAATAACCGAACCCTGGCGTTCCAGAATAATGGAGGTCCAGGCACACTTGGAAACCAGCCAGGTGCCACAATTTTCCCCTAAACTGCTTGCTGAGCAGGTCAGCAACTTGAGGACCGTGATACTGCTGAGTATGAAACTAGAAACTAGTTACTGAGAAGCTATAAATCACAACTAAAATTTAGAGTCTACTAAAGAGATTAAGAAATAGAAGCATGTGATGCTTTTGGCACCCACAGTGCAATAGGGACATTGCTTATAAAGGAAAAATTGTTAGAGCATTAAGGCTCTTTTCGCCAAGATAAACCCAGTACTGTAGTTTGTTTTATGGTTTATAAAAGTATATCTGCTTTATGGTTTATAAAACCTGATGAACAAAGTCAGGAAACAGTACAAACAGATATTCCAGGGTTAGGCAAATACTTCAAAAGTTTCCTGAACTGGTGGGAGAAATGTTAAATGAAAGTGGGAAAAAAAGTAACAACAGCAAAGAAATGCTCATATAGTTCTAAACGCTAAGTATGAGGCTATTTTTTTCAGTTCACTGAACGATATCTGAAAGCACTGAAAACACAGTTTTATCTGGGTTTGTGTGTATATATATATATATAGATAAATCTTCGTATAGAATGTAGAAAAAAGTCAGCTAAATGCCAAAGATTGGATCAGCCTTTAGAACAGTGATGCAACTGTTCAGGAGTGCTATAGGAATACATAGATAAGAAGAAATAAACACGGAGTATATCTGTACCGCTAAATAAATGAGACTGGGGAGCAAGCTGGAGCACTAGCCATCGTGACTGCAGAAGCATTTGCAGCATTCTTAACAGCTCTTGCCAGGACACAACCCCAATGCAGCTCACAGGGCAGTTAACGCCAGAGACCCTAAAATTCAGCATGGATGTAACCACAGCAGTTTTGGATCCCTTCGCCTTGTGCTGCTCTCTACCAGCACTGTCCCAGCAGGCTAACACTGGTAGCCTAAAAAAGCCTTGGCATTATTTAGGACCTCATATGCGCACACCTGAAACACAACACACATCCTCTGTTTCATGCCATAAAAACGTTGCTTCGATGGTTTGCAACACAGCCTTCACATCAGTTCAGAATGTTCTGAACTGGTACTAATGCGTCATACAGGAGTATCAAGTGAAGCTCTAAGGAAACCGAGATCTTGATGCTGTGTGGAGTAGACACAGCCAGTCTGTGGGACTGGAGGGACACAGTCCCAAATAATGCGGGTATGAACCATGTTGCAGCACTTGTTATATGTAAATAACATATGTTGGACAAGTGACAGAGATCCAGTTCACCAGCATTAGTAAAAGTACTACTCTATTTATGACTTACTACATTTACTACGTAACTCAGAGGTAAAGCTAAAAAAAAAATTTAAAAAAATTTAAAAAAGGAACTAGAAACGCAAAAAATTTGGGGCAACAGAACCTGGATCACTACTTAATTTTAGGTCCTTATTTCAGACAAATAAATTAGGAGGCCTTCAGTTACCCTTCCTAAGCAGTAGAAAGGACCTGGCATAGCCCCATATTTCCACAGGCAAATTAAGATCTGCATAGTTAAATCCCTAAACTTAGGTAAGACGGTTCTGAATCCTGGAGAACCGAAAACCTGAGAGAGCAAGCGAATGTGAATTTGTGAGAAGAAATGTAACAGAACAGCAGAGGAAGACAAAATTTATGTTTGAAATGCTGAACAATACAGTGAGGTGTTGATAGTCTATGGAAAGAAAAAGCACCCTTACAAACCTGTTAAGTGAACTACTGTGATCTTTTTTCTCAACAGGTGGCTATGAGAAAAAATATATGTTTAGATGATAAATTGAAAGCAAGAGCACCAGCACAAAGTTCATGAAATGCTGCAGGAAATTTTAAACAGTTTTTGTTCTATACACTTTTCTAATAAACCTCCTCTTCTTATTTTTGCTGGAAACCTATGAGAAACTTCAAGACCAGCAGTTTTTTTCCTCAGTCCCATATATTGCCACATTATGTCTTTTCCCTGAAACCTAAAAACTGCAAAAACTCAGCAAGGAAAAACCCTCAAGAAATTCAGAGCATATATATATTCAAGATTTTGATTTTTCAGATAATGTTTAGGTTGTATATCCTTCAATTTTTTTACCTACTTCACATTTTTATTTCATATTGATCTGAATATAGTTATTTAGATACTTCTAAGAGTAATGAAATTGAAATTAATCATTATGCACCACAATTTGGCTTGCTTCCACAGGAAAAGAGATAACAGTATTCCACTGTAGAGCATTTTAAAGGATTATGTTTCTTTGATGTAAAAGAAGAGCCTAAGGAAATACATAAAACAACACTTCAGTTTTTACCTTCACATCACTGCACAAGAAGTACCAAACTTTAGAGAAGAAGAAAGGAGGAGGAGGAGAATCCTACACAATTGATAAATTAAACTTCATGCCTTAAAACCTTTGTTAAATGAATGATTAAACAATAAAGCATTATACAATGAGCGTGTGTTGTGGGTGTGATGAGGGGGAGTAAGTGAAGGACAATTGCAGTAAGCACTTTTGTGGAAAACAGGAGGAGTAAAAATAGCTGTATTGCCATCCTTTGTCCCAATCACAGTATTTTAATATCAAACAAAAAACATACAGTAACTTCTCTTCTGCAATAGTCACTGTGTGCACAAAGACACATATTTCCGGACACATGGGATTAGATTTTCATGTTTATCCTATTATTGCTAGAAGAGTCAACTAACTCCTACAAAGCCATGTTTTAAACTTACAGCTGGCTAACACTTGCAGTATGAGGGGTGAGAATAAACTACTCAAAATTCTGTTTAACCTTAACTGACTATAGGACTTCTGATGAAGTAAAAAGAGTTAAGCCTAGCATCACATTATTGTTTTCATACACTATTGAAACCTCATTGATTTGAATCACTTTAACCTTAAATTTCTTTGAGAATTTCAAGGAGGAGCCTTCAGGCTTGATCAGCCCTCAAATGCTTTCACACTTAACTCTTATTGACTTCAAGGGACTTGTTCAGGTATGTGTAATGGCAGATTTGGGCCCTCAATGCTAAATTTTCAGACAGATTAAAATAGTGGTATGCACTTTTAGATAGCTACATACAAAGAATACACACCTGAAATAGCCAAGAAGAGATTAGTGAATATGCCGCTGTTAATCACTGAAAATCTCTGCAAACATGTTTATAAATTTGACACACCGTTGAACATATTCTATAAATTGGCATCCTGTTTTGGCATTTTAGTCTATACCATTTTAAAATATACTTTTAACTTCTTGGCTTTATTGAATATATTATAGGCAAATAGATTTTACATTCTATTTTTATAGCCTCATGATAATAAATCTATAGTTTTTTCAGTCCCAGTGCAATTGCAATGATTGTTGCACTTCTCAAATACAGCCAGCAAGATTTTCTCTGATCTTTAAGATCCTAACATTCCTAAAGTAAAATTCCATGAGTTTCAAGACACTGTGAAATGTGTTTCAGCTTTCCATAAAATAAGCAGAAATCTGATGAAAATGCATTCTTGGAAGATTTGCACCGTTATTTTGTGATCAAGTCAGAAAATTTCTGTGTATGCTATATATATACTATAAAGTATATACTATATGAAAAAGTATATAGTGCATGATTTTTTTGGTAAATTTGATTCCCCTCACAGGTGATACTATGAAAGGAAGAAGTAGATCAACATGAATAATAATAATAAGAAAAAAAAAAAAAAAGTCCAGCATTTAAATTGCAAAACAGCTAATGCCATGTGCCAATGTTATTAAAGGTCTTAGTTCAGTCTTACTTCATACAGAAAGGTTTGCTTATCATTAGTATCACATACTTTCTGCATTATTCAATTCAAATTCTATGTGGCATAATAAATAATATATGACATGACAGTAAAATCTTAATTTGTATTAAAAATTAATCAACATTAAGAAACAAATATGCAAAGCGAAACAATACCAACCCACATTAACACCCAATAAGATACTACATATAATTTTAGAAGAATGGCCTTAGAAAGTGAAATTCACAGACAGATTGGTTCAGAACTGTTAATTTAGAAATCTCAGGAAGTTTTGCATCAATGAGAGTAGATGTGTCTATGTTTAAATTAACAATTTAATTAATTTTGAAATTAAGCAAACTAAGATATGTAAAAATAGAGATAATTCTAAATTTACAAATGTAGTGCATCTCCCTTTATCTTGTAAATGTCACCCTTTATCTTGTAAATGTTTGAAACTTTTTAAAGAATTCCTCCTTCCACTAAGCTGAGTTGATTGTGAAGGAGGTTAGGACAAGGAATGAACAGTGGAAGTGGATATTTTTGTGCTGCCTTTAGTCAGCTGAAGGGGAAACAGGCACTTTTGTAATTAGGTCTCTCAATACATTAAAAATTGACTGGAGAAGGTAACCTTGACTTACTATTTGTGACTAAAGTACTATGTATATTTACAGTACTGTAATTATAATTTCCTTTGGTGTTTAAACCTTGTGATAAGGACAGATGTAACTCTCCTGAGTTCATGAAATACTTAGTCCAGAGATGACTTTCACCCTGTTTTATTTGTCTTACAGTACTGTCTTATCTCTTGGGTGTAGAACCTCTACAATTCCCTTGAAAGCACATGTAAAACTCCGGTTTTAAAGGCCGAAAGTATAGATATATCAGTACAGATATGACAGACTCCCTGTGCTTACATTTCATGTTCTTCTCTTTTTTTTTTTTAAAGGAAAAAAAAAGCCATCTAGTTAAGCAGCTTAGAATGCACTGATGTGAAAAATCCCGCAGAACTCTGTAATGATGTGTTCATCTTTCTGCACATCTGCTCAAATTCCAAGTCACAATGAAGAACCTATAAAAATTCCAAGTCAGTGAGAGAGAGAGAGAGATGCAAGTGTTAAACCACTGCTGAATCAGTATTTCCACTACAGACTTTTTATGGCTAAGGAAGCATAGCAGTTATAGTGGCAATTTCCCAGCTGGGATGTGGGAATGCATGGGCGACAAATACAACCAAGAAGGCAGACCTGGCCAGTTTCCTGTAGCTTCATGCTTTGTTTAAACCTCACAAAGAAGGAAGGGTGAACCTGGCCTTTGCTGTTGTCAACTGAAAGTTTTGCCATTTACTTAAAAGGTCCAGAATTACTTATCTTTCTACTCCTTTTGCTTTTAACAGAATCTTTCCAGTTAGGAAGCAAAACCTTTCTTTTTATATCTGAAGATAGTCTTAAGCAATAAGTCAAAGAGAGGAGATCCATACTACTCATTAATTTATTGGATCTGTTGATCTTTAAGCCAATATATAGAACTTTAAAGTGGGCATTACTTTTGACTTGCGTAGCTAGCAGGAAGTAAAAACAAGAAGTTGCTATGAGGAAGAAGAAAAGATGGCTCTTTGAGGAGAAAAATAATGGAAGAGTGTAGCAGAAGAAAAATAACCCCAAGTAATTTAGTTCTCAGAACAGCATATTTTTAACCGGGCTATAATGAACCTAACAATATTTTCCTTTCCAACCTTTCCAATATTTTCCTAAAATTTGGTACAACTCTTAAAATATTTTAATTTTCCAGAAATTTTCCATGAATAATCATATTCATTATAAATATTAAAAATAAAATAGCTAATGTATTAAATCCCAGGCCATATTCTTTCTCTGTTGTCTGAGCAAGCCTTCAATGATATCACTGACTGCTCCTTGCTCTGTTGAGGAATGTATCTCTACATCATCCTAAATTTATACCTAATTCACAGACGATAACTGAACTGACATTGATGTGTTTGTAAAATGGATATGTGTACTACTAGGCAATGAGGTAGGGAATGAAATTCAAAACGGCTAGATGCAAAGCCTTGAAAGACATAAAAAAGTCAACTGATCATTAGATCAAATTTTCATCTATTTCAAAATACAGCCATACGAGAAGGTGCAATGCTGTTCTATTAGTCTCAAGTTGGAAGTCAGCCTGGCACTGCATTCGTCCACGAAGTTTTCTTCTGACATATAGCACTGCAGTGATACTGGACAGAACAACTGATGCAGGACCTTGCCCCTTTACCTCAGATATGTTTGATGAAACAGAAGAACCCACAGAGCTTGGAAAATTGGTTCCCATAGGAAAGACTGTGTTCATCTTTTGGTTTTGTTATTTTCACCTTTTTTATCATGCCTGACAATTTTTGTTACAGAGAGTTTCTTTAGACACTACACGGGAGAGATAAGTATTTACTGTGCAGATAAACACAGTTAGAAATATTCTAAGAATGTAAAATTCGCTTTGCCCTTGGTATGATTCTCATAGTGAAATAGAAAATACATATTTAAGATATCTTTCTCCACAGCCAATCTCAACAAGAACCCTGAAATCTCAACATATATTCTTTTGGCAGGCAATAAACCACAATTAATAAATAATATATACAGATCATTATAACATTTGTGATTTAAACAGTGATTTAAACAGTCACACTAGAGTTCAGCTGAGTTAATTAGATTACAAGTAGGAGGCAAACGAATGATTCAAGATAAACCATACGTAAATAAACAGCTAAAGATTTGCTAAGGGACAATGCTGAAATTATCAACTTAATTAATTCTTCCTAATACCAACCTCCCAAACTGATTTTAAATCTGCCCAGGAATGGTGTGCAAAATATATACAAATGCAATGGTGGGATACAATACTATGGTGGGATTAATGATCTATGCTTTTTCTGTAGAGAATGGACATTCTTCAGAAGAAGCAGGCTGACACACTGGAGTAGGAAGAAGCATATCTTAAATTGCCTGAGTTGCCATAAAGGGTGATAAATGTTGCGTTAGCACACCCACACATAGATCATTTTTTTGTTTAAAATATTATTTTTTTCTGGAATTCTGTATCTGCTGTTAAAGTAATTGATATTTCATTTGAACAAGGCTGTCTGATCATTAAATACCACTGCTCATAGATACCCAGGGTAAAATGCATTGTTGCCTTACGTGCAAGGTAAAACAGTTTGATATATGTGAAATCACATTCTCCAACCCAATCTACAAATGAGAAAACTATGGAATACAATTTTATGAGCGATAAGGAATGAAGAACTAACATCTTAAACCATACTCAGCAAATACCTTCATGTAAGCTACATAACTTTGTTGCCCAGTTGACTTCCAGGTCCCCATTCCCTAATTTTCATTACTACACAAATCTCAGTTAATTCATAACTCTCTAGAGGAAACCAATTAATTGTTTCCAAAAGAAAACCTGTGTACAGTTCTGAGGACAGGTTGCTCCAGGGATCGTTTGCACAGACACAACTATACCAGATTTGCTTCCTTTGCCCTACACAGTCCTCTAACACGCTTCCCGCAGGTTGTGTACCTGCAAGCATTCCTGCCTGCCCTCAGGCCACATCAAAGGAGAGGCCACCCTCACACTCTCTTTTGTGCTTTAAAATTCTCATGCTGAGGACTGCAGCATACCCTTCGTAGTATTTCAGACACCCTGACTGGAGAAAGCACACAAGATATGATTGGTTTATCTTAGGGTGATAGAGGCATTACAGAGAGCCAGGACCGTGTGCTATGTAGCATGGATGCAGCAAGTCTGGTCTGAGAGGGGGTAGCCCTGAGTGATGCTCTGCACATGAGCCATTCTGCACCACTTGGCATGGGATCAGCCCCTTGGGGTGGGTGCAGGTGCAGCCAACTGCTAAAAATGAATCCAAGGTGAAAGCAGCACTAGAAAGTGTGGCAGATTTCTGCTACCTGCTCTCTTCGTAATACTATCATGAAAGTCTTAAATCTCCCTTGAAATTCTGGAGATTATTTTCTGTTTAGATGTAAATATTCACGCTTGTACTCAACATCGTTGTAGTCAACACCTCAGCTGCATGCACTTAGAGAAAGAAAACAAAACAAAATTAAAAAAAAAAACACATAAAAAACAAGATCTACTTTATTACACTGCAGCTGAGATTTGTAAGACATGTTGGAGGTAATTTCACTACTGTCTATATTCCAATGGTATGTGAGGAGAGTATGTCTATAAGCACGTACATACACAGAGAGAGACTGTACACTTATCTATCTCGTCCTCAAGGCATCTATAAAGCTATCAGCTGAGGGGGACATGAAGTACATCAGGCCTGGTTTCTCCAGGCCCATTCACTTTTAGGAGCAGCGAAAGTCTCATCACTGGAGGAATGCTAAAATGCAACATACTGCAAAGAGACCCAAATTTATACCCTCAGAAGCAGCCCAGGTAGAAATTATTACCTTGCCTTTCCATGAGAGTATGTGTACAACTGGATGCATAGTTAGCTGTAATGGAAGAGTATCACAACAGAATTAAAAAGAAGATGAAAGCTTACAGAGTGTAAATGTCTGACACCAGTCTGAATCTGCAAAACAAAACCTGACTGGTATTTTGTAGTATGAGCATCCCGAGTAAATCTTTCCCTCGCTGTTCCTCAATAACTCTGTGTCATCTATGGGATAAGTTTCTTTTCTCAGTGTAGACCATGGCAAAGCTCACAAAACAATTCCCAAAGTCTAAATGGAGCCTTAAGTGTTACTTGGTTTTGTGCCTCTCCCTTTATTAGGGACTGCACTATGTAGCATACCCCATGGGTCAGTCTCTTATGAGAGCAGCACCCCAAGGACAGCAACCGCATTCAACATTAAGTGAAGCACTTTTACTACTCTGCTTTAGGCAGGGAAGCTGCATGTCCTGACCATGAGTCTGTTGCCCAGTATCTGCAATGCACTTTCTCCCAGATAATGAGTCGCACAGAACAAACTAAAGGAATACAAGGATTGATAGCGAAAATGAAACAACAACCAGAAAATAGACCATATGAAGGTACACTAAACGATCTAGTGTCATCTACCAAACTGGAAACTCTAGGGACGTGATGAGTCTCTTTAAATACCCTCAGGGTAATAATATATAAAAGAAAGAAGGGATTTATTTAGTCTAGAAAATGGTAAAGACAGGGGGCATTGGCCAAAAGCAAAGAACAGAAAAGTGGTGGCAGTAAATAAGAAAAAGGTCTTAACTTTAAGATCAATTGGTTGCAGAAATAAGCTCCTTAAGGGCATTTGGTCAAGGCACTGTCATTGCAGATGCTACAGCAAAGACTAGATAAATCATTAGTTGGAACGATGTGACATGGTTCTGCAAGGGGCTGAGTAGCTGCCCAGTCTGATGTTTTTTAGCATTATTATTGCACAAATAATGTCATACATACAGCTCACTTGCCCCTAGGTTTCACATTTTCATTGTAACAAAGGTCTAAAAAAGACCAAAGACGGGAGAGACAATACTAATCTCAATGTCCAGCTGTTTATGTTTTGAATGTCTCAAGAATTAACTGTTATATTTTTAGGATCTCATTTAGATACTGCTGAGACTCTATTTTTACACCAACTTTTTATGCATAAGAGTTGAAATATTTCTCAACACCAGCTAGATTGATGTTAACCACAAATCTCACAGTTTAAAAGTAACTTTTTGGAGCATGCTTTTTGCTTATGAATTCACTGTCTTTGGTAAAATTTCATTTTCATTTTTGAAAAACAGCATTTGAAAATGCTTTTGAGAGATGTTATAGAAGCATAAACTGTTAAGGAAGAGCCATCAAGAAGAAAGCCATTTTCTTCATTCATGAATAAAAATTTGTAGATAAGCCATTATTTAAGCAATGATTTTTAAATGAAACAGAGGAGGGAAATCTGAATCCACAGAAGCCCTGAGTATCTTGTGTGAATTCCTTATTTAAAAGAAGACAATCACAAAATTCCTCTGACACTAGCAAGATCAGGATTTCATTACATTTCATGGACATCAGCTCCCATGAGTACACAGATTAAAATGATAGGATTAAATAAACAAAAACAGATTGTGTAATGCTATGAATTTATGCTCCTAGTAAAAACTAAACCTATTATGTCTGATAAGCTATTAAACAGATCTAACCAACATTTAAGTACTGTGCCTTTTTGCAGAAAGGAAGTGTAATTACAAATGCACTTTCTTGGTTACACTGATAGGAAATGACATGGAATAGGGATCAAATGAACATGTCCATATGCAAGCCACTATCAGCCACATAACAGCAAAGGTAACACAACCGCCTGCACTGTAACTGTGTTGTGTTAGTATGACAGCAAAGCTTATTTACAGGCTCCAGAGAGACAAAGTCTGATACCAGCAGATAATAACTAACAGTACAATATTGCAATACAACTGGGCTAGCTAGGATCATTGAAGAAGACCATGTCTGGGGATTTTTTGCAAAGATGATAGATGAGGTTTACTTTCTTTCTACTAAACATGTGGAGCTACACTGTCTTCAAAGCATTATTTTCTTTACTACTTTTCTCACTGTGCAGTGTCCAGAATATAGCAAAAACAATTTTTACTCCTCTCAAATATTGTATTATGATCACTTCTCAAGGTCATTTAGGAACACCTGGGAAATAATTGTCCCCAAACCTTATGCTCCAGTAGTCATTATATTAAATATTGTTTACTTAAGGAAAACTAATTTTCTTCTTTACAGTCTTTGTGTAGAGGTTGCAAGCAAGTGTTCTACTCCTTACTCTTGCATCAGATTTAATGTTTGTGTCTTTATATGATCCATATCCTTCGTTACAGGCATAAAACTTTAACCTTGTATCATATGAAGGATTTATTACAATCTGTTTTCCTAAATGCATTTAGAAATGTAATAAAAATAAGTGTTAACAAAACTGTACTGCACCTAGATACGGAAAATAAGTAATGTATGATGGATATGGTAAACTTGTGACTTTAGACTCATAATTCTGTGAAATTAAAAATACTATTAAAAAGTAAATTTACTAAGTGTTCTTGTTTCCATTCCATGGGGGTTTTACTTTAAAATGAATATGTACTTAGAAAGTGAATTAGGATAGGTGATTCTAGTTAGTGATTAATTTAGCATGTCGGATTTTTGTCAGGTACAGATCTCAGAAAAAAACACTGTAGCATACAATAGACATTCTAAAGCATGCTTTTTGCTTTTAGTATAAGGCGCTCAAATTGGCTTCTATCATCTCTTACCTCCTTTGTGTTGCCTGATACTTACTTCAATACACACACAGCTCCCATTACCATTGGAGAAAAGCAGTAATGAAAATGTTATTCACAGCATTCAGCAATTTGGACAGATGTATACCAAAGTGATTACAACACACAAGGATACTAGCCAAGAGGGTCTCTAGTCCATCAGTTTTCACATGAACCTAATAGTTCAAGGGACATGTGGCTACTGCATCTGCACTGTATTAAACATATGAAAGGTTCAAATCTGAAAAAGATCTTTTGATAAATTTCAACAAATAATTTGTTGCAGTGATGGGAAAATGGTAGGGCACTATTGCAAAATTAAATAAACAGTTTGGGTAGGAAGGAAGCATGAAGAGGCTTAGAAGACGTGGGAGAGGAGGAATAATGAAATAGATACATGGGGATATGATAACCAGGAACAAGAATACAAAAGTTCATGGAGTCTTGGAACTGCCAAGACTTTGGAATATTGGCTAGATGTGCGATTTCTTTTACCAGCTTGGTAAGGAACCCCACTCCAACTATTTCATAGTTACTATTCCCCTTGGTTCCACTTAAAAGTCAATCACAAAGCTGACATGACTTGTCCCTCACACACATCTCACATGTTTGGCTTTAGGAGTGCTTACAATGATTAGAGAAAATCTACATAATTCAGCATAGTCTATAATCCATTTTCCATAATTTAATCAAAGAAGTGTTTCAAATATTCTTTAAAAAACTGATCACAAAATGAGTTGGAAAGTTGTTTGGGTTTTTTTTTTTTTCATTCACTGTAAAACCATAAAGGAATTAATAAATATTGTATTCCTTCTCTTCTTTTAATCATGGTGACCCAACTAGACATGAACATATAGCCATGAATTATTTTTTCTTGGGATAAAAAAAAAAAGTGTCATACTGTTGTGGGTTAACCCTGGTGGGCAGTTAAGCACCACACACCTGCTGGCTCTACTTCCCCCCATCCCACCCCCAGTGGGATAGGGGAAGAGGAGAAGAAGAATAAAAGTAAGAAAACTTGGGGTCAAGATAAAAAAAAAAAAAAACCAGTAAAAGAAAATTAGAAAGGAATTATTTAATAAGTGGAAGAAAAGAGAAGAGAAGAAAACAGAATAAAACAAATGACACAAAGGCAATCACTCTTCACCTCCCAAGGGTAGACCCATGCCCAGCCAGTTCCCAAACAAAAGATGGCTAAACCTCCTAAAACCCCTTCTTTTCCTTTTTACTGCTGAGCATGGTGTTACATGGTATTGAGTATCTCTTTGGTTAGTTCAGGTTATGTGCACGGTTGTGTCAACTCTCGACCTATTGTGCACCCCCCCAGTCTATTCACTGAGGGAGCAGAGGTGGCCTTGATGCTATGCAAACACTATTCAGCAAAAGCTAGAACATTAGTATTTTATCAGTATTGTTTGGTCAGAAATATAAAACACAGCACCATATGAGCCGCTATAAAGAAAATTAACTCTATCCTAGCCAGGCTCAGTACACATATATAATATTAAGAGTTAATAAAAGGTAAATTAATTTAAAGCAGAACATATTATTGGGCATTTCCCTTCAACATCAGCACAGCTTCCATTTTAAGCAGGGGTTTCGAGGCTATATTTTATAAATTTTCCATCTACCTTCAGATTTTAAAACAGCTGAATTCAAACTCAAGTTCAGCCCTTTTTGTGGGGTGCTGAGAGGTGGGGAGACAAAGAAAAACCCTGTAGACACAGACCAACTGTAGCAAGAATAAGATTTTAGGTTAAATTTTTGCAGATTAATAAACTACTGAAAGAACTGCAGTTTAATATTTTAATCTTAGCAATCATGCCTGCTAGCCTTCCTTTATGACAGCTCTAAACTATGTACAGAATGATATACTTATTGTGAGTGTTCTCTGATGTTGTACTGCATAAATTACCAACTTAGGTTGATAGCCGTCACATAGAAATAAAGATAAAGCACTATATATTTTAATTAATACATTTATTAAATGAAAATTAGCAGATTATCAACTAAATTAAAAAGCTAACCTATAATTATCATAGTTTTAAATGGCAGGTTAAATGTATAATCATTGATTAAAAGCTTAATTCATTAATATAAGGAGAATTTATGCGCTTTTTTTTTTTCATTTGTAGTTCTTTAATTATAAAAGAATAGGTCAAATTATCTTGCTTTTCAATGATGTTCATCTAAAAGTTACATGAAATTAATGTGCAATTAAAGAAGGATGAAATGAACTTTTAGCTTTGCAGGGCACTTATGTGGCTCCCAAGAGAATAAATTAGGAGAGTAAAAGCCACAGGCTTTATGCCAGTGTGGAAATTGATTATTGCTAAGCAGAAGAGTATTAAGCAATGAATAAACTAACAAGGTGATTTTTAAAATTTTTTATTTTAGTGGAATTAATCAAGAAAGTTTCCATCAAAGCTGGCAGGGCTATCTGTCTTACACGACTGACGGATGCAGATTTCTATCATATGCAATATCATGAACCTTTGTGTGAGCAGCTAAATCAAGTCCTAGGTGCTTACTTGCTGTAGCTAGATCTCCACTGACTATAATGGAAACTTTCACACCCGTCTCAGATGTGGGCATCAAATTTAAAGTACTTAGTGTTTTTCCTGTATGTGTACATACCTTTAGGGGTTTCTATTTCCTAGGAATTGTAATCTTTGGGTTTGGCCCTCAAAATTTTTTTGTGAGTTCAGCTGATGGAGAATTGTATGGACCATTCCCACTCCTTGCTTGATTTCAGCACTCCTGCTCTTTGTCATTATATGCTTAAGAAAGATAAAATTAACATTGTTCCCTTAGAAACAAGAAATTCGTCGTTTCTATCCAGAATGTTCTCGACTATCACTTTTTACATGAAGACATGACGGAGGAGCATTAACCACAGGTAAAAATAATAATTTTTAAATTTACTACAAAACTCACAAATTTCCTAGGAATCACAAAATCAGTGATAGTTACAGTGTCAGTGATTGGAAGCATTTAAAGATCAGTCACTAAGACATTATCATTTTTTCTTACAATTTTCTCTTGCAGTTGTATCAGTCCCAACTAGTCATATTATAAATATTTTTTAAAAAATAAAAATCCACTTCATGCTTAGAAATTCAGAGCATTATGAAATGCAGCAACTAAAATAAGTAAACGACGTTGAGACGATCCAGGGAAAATATCATATAGCAATCAGAGCTAGCAATTATGTTGTTGAATAATACTATTAAGCAGCTTGTGAGCTAAATAATGTATGCATTTATCAAGGAAACTTATTTTAAAAATAATATAGAAGACAACAAGCTCAGAAAGACACAGTTGTTTGGACGATCCAGAGGAAGAAGTCCATTTAGATTAGCTTTTCACATTTCGCAGATTTAATATGACAATAGTCAGGTATTTTGATTATTTGATAGGTCCTACTCATAGTATCTATCAAAATTTTAATAGTAGTAAAAAACATTATTGAATGTGCTTGTCATTTACACAGAGAAATTAGTTCATTCTGTTTATTCTCTATGTTTGTTTTAAAGATTAAAAGGAGATCAGTATCTCAGGCTGAGCTTTCATGACCCTGGATGAATAAATAGGACAGCAAAGACCTATATTCATAACCTTTAGATCCCTTAGAATTTATGCATCAGTGAAACATATTTTGCCAGAGAAGGAATTAAACTAGAAACTGCCTCTTAAGGAGGGGATAGAGAAATCCATTAAGTCTCGGCTGGATTCCTTGGTGTTTCAAGGAATGTCAACAAATTAGCTTTTATTATTTGTGCCTCAAACAATTACAAGCTCAGTGATGTTTAGAATAGAACCTAGTGAACTGAAAATGCAATTCACAAAAGAACAATTTAAAAGAAAATATTTAAGGTAGTGTAATTAAAATAGAATTAAAATACACATAGTAATGCTTTAATCTCAAGGCTCCTTGAGTTCAGCATCTATTTCAGAAAGGGCAACTTCATCTCATTTGTGGGGAGAGGGGAAGTAAGAAAAGAAACACATTGGTGAAGGCTTTAATTCTTTACTTTGAAAAAGCAAATGAGTGTTTAACAATTTCCTTTTGGCAACCAATTCAAAAAATTGTTAACTAAAAATATGATTAGATTCCCTTAACTGTTGTCACCCAGATTTTAAATCTTGCATTCATCTTCTTTCCCCAGTTTTAAAATCGAGTCAGCTGTGCCTTCCGAATTCAAGCTGAGAACATATTTGAACATGCCTTAGAAGGCAGCATCTGCTAGTCTTCCTCTCTTCCAGCACAGGGTGCCAAACTTATGATCAGAAAGAAATTAAAGAAAATGCACTTTGTGTATGGAAAGAGCAATTTTTACTTTCTTTCATTAGCTTTTGACTTTCCATTGTTCATTTCTTTTTAATGTCTTGCCTATCTGTGTTATGAGATAGCATCAAGCTTCCTTATTCACCTGCTCTGCACCACTTATGTCCCCTTTTTTCTTTTTATTGTATTCGTCTTTAACTGTCTCCTTTTAAAAATATTCCACTTTTTTATTAATGCAGCCATTAACAGACTTTACTTATTGGGAAAAATCAGAAATGGAAATATATATTGTCTTACATACTATAGTTTTACAGTGACACAATATGACCAACTTCTGGAGATCCCAGATAAATCACAATCCAAAATGACAAATGTCTGTCAAAATAGTTTCAATATTACTTCAAAGTAGGATTTATTGCATGTTTTAAAGATACAGAACTCCAATATGACTTAACAATATATGAGGAAACCAATATCTGTAGTAAGGAGAAATTAACCATTATGTATAATAAAATGTTAAGCAGCAGCACATGAAAGAGACTAAAAAATAAAGGAAAATCCATCAACCTAACCTTTTAAATTTCACCACTGTTAAACTCTAGTAGGAATATTAATGATGCACTTAGAAATCACTGAAACATCATACTGCATAGGACAATAGCATCAATAAAAAGGAAACATATTTGATTATTTTTGTTCTTATTTATTGCTAAACCGTTTGGCCAAGTATAGATTGCTGAACACGAATATAAGAACATCTAGTAGTACATAAGATTTTTTAGGATTTGTATTTAAAGAATGTGTTCAAGCTAATGTGTTTACTGAAGCATACTCAGTGCCTATAAATACGCATATTATTTGAACCACTTGAGACCCACATCTCTCAAAAACAAGATTATCACGAGGTTCATAAAAGAAGCATGCAATCAGACACTTCTTTCACTTCATGTTAAATTATAAAATATTTGTATTTTGGGGGATGATAATTGCAAGATTCCAAATGGTCACACACACACACACAAAAATGGACGGAATAACATTTGAGCTGAGTATTTCAAATACAATTAAAATGTGTCAGTTACCCATGAGTTTTAGCTGTGGGATGGAAATGGAAATGTTCTCAGAGAAAGAGGTAATCTAATGTTTTCCAAATTGTTACTTCATCACTGATAATGCTGCAAGCTGTATAAAGAGAAACAAACAAATCCCTGTGTTCTTCTATGGTGGACATTATAAAAAACTATCACAGTTGCAATGAACAAGGTATTGAATGAATGCCCTGGAAGTTTTATTAAAGCCAGCAATATTCTGAACAAAGGTCTTATCATATACTTGTTTCTGTATCATATTAATTGGTTTCTTATCACATTAGCCAACTCCCCTCTCCCTAATAGCATACGAAAATGAATAATATGTTAAAATGTTGATAATACTTTAAGACTTATTAACAACTTTCATGAGATTAACTTCTTCCTTTTTCACTAGCACAGTAAAGCTCTCAGATCATATACTGTCAAGTACCTTTCATATCATATTAGTTTAAATGAAATCATTAAGACAAAAGGCAGGCCAAAGATATGATATAAAAATCTCCCTGTTTAAGTAACTTCCTAAGTATACAGGCTTATATTTTATTACACTAGATCACAGAAAGCATTTCTCCTGGCAATATTTCCCTCGTATCATTCATATGATGATAGATGATTACGTTTCATATAACAGTCAAACGAAAGGCAGCCTTAGCATCCTCTCTTCACAGCGCAGCCACTGTAATAACTCAGGTTCCTGGAATACGTCCATTGATGTATGCCTATTGCATCAAAGGGTGATGATGTCCTCAGTCCTTTTCCTGTATTTCCAGTTGGTTGCTCTCTGATAACTGACTACCATACTAGCATGATATCTTAATTAAGGAATACATTGGAGCTGATATGATCACTGACAAAGGATATAAACATGGCTTTACAGCTGTGGTTTATTCATTTGGATAAGAAAAATATTCCAAGTTGAATTAACACAAATTTAAAATGAAACAACATTTTTTAAAAGATAGAAGCTGCCAAATTTCCTCACACAAACATATCTCTATTTGTTAAGTTGAGGGGAAATTGCCAAAGAGGGAGTTCTCATAACTGAATATGAAGGATGTATTATGTTGTTCTGTAATGTAAATTGTGCATAATGCAAATGGCCTCCCATTCTCCTTGAGGGAGAACGGTGCTGTTTACCTCAGGATCCAGCAGAGCACTGGGAGGGTGACCATAACATCAACAAAAGCAGATGGATATGAGAAACTTTGTATGCATCAGTGCTCACCATTTTATTACTGGGAATTAGCAGTATTTTAATACAACTGTCTATAGGTGTTACTAGCACTGTAATTTGACTAATAATAACTCTGGTTTTATTTTGACTAGACAGTTCAAATATTGATTAAACAATCAGTAAATTTCTGGTATTTCATAAGGTGCATTTCTTCAGCCAGCACAAATTTCATAAGGGATAGCACATGTCCACAGAAAAATTATCTGTAGAATGCCTATTGCACTTAGCACGTGCACCAAATTTATTTAGTTAAGCATAAGCTCAACATAGGTACCCCTCTATCTATTACTATATTCATGGAATGATCTGTATTCATCTTTTGAATCTACTATAAGACCGCTATCTGCTATAACCTGTGTTAGCATGCAGGCCAGAAAAGGGTAAAATGAACCCAAAGGCATTTATAAGAGCTATATCTATGGGCTGCATCTTTTTCTGAAAATTTGGGAGAAGTGGGAAAGAGTGGATGGAGACACAGTCAGGGTTTTTACTCAACTGTCACCCTGAAATGGCTAGCACAGCTGAGTTAGTGCAGAAAGAAGTAATGAGTCATGTATCCACGACTGGCATAGTTTACTTTCCTTTTGGAACAAGGGTAGAAAAAATGACTGCTATGATATTCCAAAGCACAATCTGGTCTCAGCTCTCTACTCCTGAATAGCTAGAATTGCACTTCTTTTTTCTAGAGGCAAAATTTCACTGCAGTATTTTTTCAGCAGAAGCTGTAATAGCGGTACAGTACTGCTGATAAAACTACAGTCTTGAAAATGGTGGCAACGACCCATTATCTAAAGTTTCAGTTCTAAATTTATTTCTTTTTTTAGTCAACTGTGTTAATAGATCTTCTCTGTAGCATTTCACCCTCTGGACTGTAGCTATAATAGGACAGATAAATCTTAATAGGTAATAAACCACCTATGATTCCCTCCTTTTCAAATACATAATATTTGCATATGAATGAAAGCAGAACTGTGCCTCAACACACATTTTAGGCATGACTTACATTATAGTGCCCCAGATTTCCTATTTAAATAAGTTTATAGCGCCTTTGTTTCCTCCAGTTAGATTGGGTTTGTTAATTTTGGATTTAACATTTATTTTGCTAAGAAAAATGCCTTGAAATAGGAGATGCAACAGATACTGTATATTATTCCCTAGCAGTAGCCTAGAAATCGATGGATTAAAAAACAGAATACAAAATCCCCCAACAAACCCTCCAATAAACAACCAAAACCAACAACCCCCAAAAAATCAAACAGAAATAAAATAAGCAACTTCCCAATATATATTAGTAGAGATGCATTTAGAAAGAGATTGAGATGAAGGTTAAAATTATATAATCATTACAAACAAGCATGTAACCTGTGATCTTTCTACTGTGGTATGAGAATATTTGTCTTGACTAGTACTGTAAGTCCCATTTCTAAGAAGGAAAGATAACAGATATGCAAACATGTACCTATGCCTACGTAAGTATACATTTACCTATGTATTATGTGGTTGAATATATACATTCATAAATACTTGTATGCATGTATTGCACTAATATCAGTGGTTCATTTTGATGCTGTCAAAGGACAGTATTGTATAAATCTATTACTGCTTATATACCATTTCTGTAATGTAATCATCCTTAAAACTGAAAGCAATAGAGGTACGGAAATAACAAAACATTAACTATTTCTAATAGGCCTTGTATATATACAAATTTGGTAAGAAAATAAGAGTAATGGTTAAGAAAGTAAGTAATTAAGCAGCATAGTTTTAGCTTTAGAAACTCTTTCAAGAATTATGTGTATTTCACTAAGAGAAAATTAAATTTATTGTGTTTTCCTAAATGTGTAGTCTGAACACTTGCCTTCAGTATCACATCTTGCTCAAGTTAGTATACTTGACTACCCCAGTAATTTTCTACTGCTAATGTAATCTCTCTGTAAAATATCAGCATCATTTTGTGGTCCCATTACAGTCTTTTCAAGGGGGCTGAGTGTCCCCATCTGTTTCCAGATGAATAGTCAAAACATTAGACCATAGAGACAACACGGGTACAGTTAATCTTATCTACTTTAAACAAAACTACAATGTAGACAACAGAGCTAATCATTCTAGTTTCTTTTATAATCAATGGAGAGAAACAGATGCTGTTAGCATTAAATTTATTTGATCTCTTGGATATCTGCTTTAGGGTAAGACGAATTACACCTAGAACTGCCTTTTTCTTCTCTAGCCTGTAATCAGAGTCTAGATAGGTAGCTCAGACCTAGATGCTGCCTGTAAGATAAATACTGTCCCTTTTTGCTCTCTAAGTGTATCTACTTCATTATTTTGGCATATTGATCTACATAAAATGAAGGATTTAGAGTACTTCCTCCTGATAAAGAATAACTACATTCAAGATCCTGTTCCAGTGCCTATTTAATAAAAAGTTCAAAGAAGGACAACCACAATAAGACTGAGAGAAACCCAACCCAAAAGAGTCAATAAATGGATTTATTTTACTTACTCTAGAGATCCAGCTCCGAGTGTCTGCTTGACCTCATTCATGGCAATTTTGAAAAACAGGTATTACCCATTCTCTGGAAGTATAATACTCCTCATAAAAATGGCTATTCTGAGGTAAACAGGTCTCACTTTCCTCTTGAGAAGTTTCAAAAGTCTCAGTTTTATTCAATACAGACCACAAAACTTAAAAAATCTTGAAAGACTTCATGGAATAGAAAAATCATTTCCCATTCAAATAGGAGATCAAAAAAGATTTTAAGAAAATAACAACAGTGTGCCTCACAATAAAGTTCAATAACTGCTATGGGTTCATCTTTGCCATTTAGAAAGTAAATTTCTCTTCAATCTGCATAACTCCTTCAGCCAAACCTGTGGCAATAGAAACGTGCCAAGGTACTAGTTTGTCCCTTTGAGCAAGATGGAAGTCAAAGCATTGAAGCTAACTATATAAATGAGAAAAGATAAATGTATTAACTGATATTTAAGGTGACTTTGACTGCCAAGAAACACATTAGAACATTCTCACTCTGGCTCTGCCTTGGAATAGTGTCAAATGTGATCACAGAGTCAAGCCAGCCACAGGTGCTGAACTCTAATTTAACTTTAACTTTCATTACACTCCTCACCACATTGTGGCCAAAACAGTAGACCTGCCAAATCCTCAGCTGGAACTAAAAAGGCTCTTAATTGGCCACCAAGGGTGAAGACAATAAGAAAGAAGTCCTGTTTTATTTCCCATTGGGAGGCTGAGAGTCTGATATTATAAAGTACAATGATGAGTTCCAAAGTGCCTCCATACTTTTGGCTTCAACGTATCAGTACTTCCTCTCATTTTCCAAAACATTAGACTAGGCAAAATGTTTCCTTCTTCATTTTTTATTTATACAAAATACAGGAAAATAACTATGTTTATCTAGTCAATATTAATCCAGTCACACACACAAACAAACAAATAAACAAAAGGCAAAAAGGAAACCCCAAACCAACCCTCCTGTTAGTGTGGCTTTAATATGTTGCTATACTAACAATGATCCATTCCCTGTCATTCCCACCAGCTTTCCATCCCAGCCTGATATTAATCTTCCAATCTGTTCTACAAAGAAAACTATAAGCAGTTGAATACTTAAACCAGTGTGGCCTGTGCATTTTAAAAAGTCACAGGAGCAATATCAAAGACAAAGAGAACAAGTGGTTAACCACTAGGTCACTCAGTCATTTTTGAAGATCCTCAAGTGCAAGATTCTTTCACCTAGGTTAGTCTTCTAAAAGCAAGTTGAACATACCCATGCTGCCTTTATAGTTAAAGGAAATAAAAAAACATTTTGAAATTTAGGTTAATTACACCATTTTAAAATGGAGTTAAATCATCGTCTGAAGGTACTTATGTCCATTGTCTACAGAAACATCCTGGAAGAATAGCTTGACTGAGACAACTAATTGCTAAATATCTATGTATTTCATTGTAGCTGAGTTCACTGGGACCTAAGTGCCTAATTGTCTTTCCTCCATTAAAGGAGAGAGGAAAGAAGTAAAATAACAGCTATGTACTGATAAAAAGGTAAAAATACTTTTTTGTTCTACATAAACCAGAACAAAATTATTAAATTATTTTCCATATAGATTCCTTATACATTGTTTCATCACTCCAGCTTTGTGATGTTTGCTGAGTTTTTGGATCCTTTCTTTTTAGCCCTTCTGGAATATGAACCATGGGGAAATTGGAATTGTACAGTTTCAGTGTACAAGTA
This sequence comes from Mycteria americana, assembly GCF_035582795.1. NCBI lineage: Eukaryota > Metazoa > Chordata > Aves > Ciconiiformes > Ciconiidae > Mycteria > Mycteria americana. Next base: position 176,043,493 of record NC_134365.1, read on the forward strand.
TCATGTTTTTGGTGGCATTGGTGTCTGGTACAAACATGAATTTGTGAACTGAAAAACTTTTCTAGTCTAGAAATACCAAATGCTGTTCAATTTGAACTTGTTTCAAGAGACAGGGAATTCCTGGAAAAGGTGGCCTCTTTTCTGCCTTGATGGTCTTACCATAAACAAGGAATTATGTTTGTTCTAATAGCAGAAGTTTGATGTAGTCTTCTATGACCTCCTCTCAAACCTCTGTAAAATATGTAGATTTCAATGTTTATTACAAACCATGGCTATTGTCTCTGTATATCAAACATATTTTAAAATAAAAGAAAAACAAAATGTCTTTTCTAACGGAGTGTATTTCAGCAAAAACAGCTATTTACCTGTCTAAATGCTAACCTGCATACAACATTAGTACTACTTTTTCCCTCCAGCACTAGGTTTTAAACTAGCATTTGACTACCCTTGAAACAGACAGTTAATTTTCTCATGTCAGCTTTTCCTATAGCTCCTTACCATCCAGAAAACCAACTTTATTTATGTCCAATTCCTGGATGGTGCACAGCTGATATTGCAGTCTGCTAATACCTGATTTTTGGACAGCCTATTGTACTTGTCTCATAAAAAAACACTCTTGCTCTCTAACACACTAAGAATTAATATTTACCCTTACTGAACCTTTGAGCCTGTACCAGAAACTTTAACATAAACTGTCCAAATCGCCATCCACCCTTGACTGGGAAGATTAATAATAATTCCTTTTGATCAGAATTACTCTGTTGGGCAGCAATGGTTTCCATGGTAATCAGGTGGTAGACAGAGCTGAAGCAGATTTCATCAGTTGTAAAACAGCATTAGAATTATCCTACACTTCTAATTATATCTTAGTAGGACTGACTTTTACATACTGTAGTTCAGAGGCATACAAAAAAAGAGTTTTAACTATTGGAAAACTTCCACAATGAAAGAAATTGCAGTGCCCTCTTCTAATAACTGGGACTTTTGAGGGTGTTTTGGGGTGGCTTTTTTGGTTGGTTTGTTGTTTTTTTATCGGGTAAGGGTGTTGTGAATTAGAAGATTTTTATAAAAGGAATAAAATACGTTGAACTACAGTTAAGATGCACCTGCTGTATAACACTGAGACTTAGTGTTTCATGTCCTAATGGGAGCAACTCAAACTGCTGCAGGTCTTAGGAATTTCATGCCAGGATAAATCATGTATCTTCAAAAATGGTAGGTTTAAATGTGAGGATAAATGATTCCAGCAGCAAGGACAAACACATTTTCCAACTCATGCTGTAAACATTTGTATTGTTATTTTTTTTTTCTGATTATTTCTGTTTGTTTCTTTAAAGAAAAAGTCCTTGGGAAAATCCAGTATGAGATTTTTATTCCACAGTCCAGCTGGTTCCCCTGGCATAGCAGTAGCCAATGTATAATAAGCATGCCAAATGAATACTTAATCCTTATTTTAGTGGCAAATTCAAGAGTTGATTGAGGCATGTTTAGAATGTGAATTAAACTTGAAAAGGCAGCAGCTGGAAATTATTATATATGCCTACATTTACCATAGCACAGCTTAATTCAAAGGATGGTGGTACATTTACAGTAAGTATTCCTGGAAGCTCTAGATAGACTTAGGAGTGAGAGAAGGGAAAAGAAGAAGAGAATAACCAAGAGCTTATTACATGGAGATATTTTTGCAAGTGAGAAAGACATGGGATAAGGCTGAATGGAGGAAAAGAATGCGTATTTGATGAGACTCTAGAATGACAAATTTGGTGGCTTTGGCTCAAACTTGAATTTTCAGCCTATAGGCCATGTGTACACTTCTAACTGCAAGCATTTTTATTACTTGAACAGTTATAGCTGTACATACCCAAAACCAGAGACTCATCTTTGAAACTATGACCGTTACAGTAAGGCATGTAATCAATAACAGGGAATGACAAAAGGGAATGATAATGAAATTTTTCCTTCTACTAATGGCCATAGAAGTTGCCATGAAAGGACAGAAGAAAGACATCAAAATATTGCAAATCTATAATTTTTCAAGTTTGATATTACAGAAAGTTTCAGACTACTAAAATTCATGCCAGAGGTAATGGAGCAGGCCAGAATATAGTCAGAAGTCAGTTTCCTAAAAATACTACAAGAAATGTAAACATGATTCTAGTTTATGGAGTATAAGTGATCAGTGAGTGCACACCATGAATATGCTCTGCAGCCAGGAGATACCAGGTGACAGACAGAGGTTTGAGCTGGGGGGCTACAGGCAGATGCCAGCATGTGGAAAGCCCTGCAACAGGATTCCTCAAGTCCCAGACTCGTGGCTGCAGGGCTGCCAGATCCTCATTGCTCTCTGTTCTTGGAAGAAGGAGCCCAAAATCCTTGGCTTAAGTCATGCTCTTCAGCATTGCAGTTACAGTAAGGATTCTTGGAGCATTGGGGAACTCCAACTGCAGAGACAAGACTCTGAACCTGGAAATATTCTAAATGTGATCCGATATCTGAACCTCCAGGATGGTGCATCCAGAGGCTATGAGCAGTTAAAGAATCATTCTGATGATTGTGGAGCAGCAAGCATTGCTACTTTCATTTTTCAGGTCTAATTTTGCCTGGAGATGAAGTCGTTATTTACTATTAGTTTTATTAGTTTAAAGCCCAAAAGATCCAGCCAAATTTGAGGACCTAAATGTGCCTGAAACAATATAAATATGAAATAAAAAATATCATGTGAAAAATAAGGCTTTAGGACAAGGCTTAGAAGACAGTTAAAAAGGAATATTATAAAAAATAATACGTTGACAGAAAAAACAGGAGGAAAATGAAAAAAAAAAACCCCAGTTCAGAGTACTAAAGGGTATAAAGACTGGTAAAAGGACTATGACCTTTCAACTTCTGACAGACCATTAATTTGTACATGATCCAGTTCATTAATATGTCTAAATGAAACATCATTACTGACTGATGGCTATTCAATTCCTTATGAAAATTGATCCTATGGTCTCAGTTCACTTCCTGTTGGACAGATATCTGCATTACAACTGACATTCTTGTTGACAGTATCAAGAAGAACGTCATGAATAGAGCAGACGTGGAGAAAACCTATAAGGAGGTTTTGATTCCTTGCAGAAAACAGTTTGTTTGGTTGGCTTTTTCAATATATAACTTTGAATAATCTTTCAAAATATATTCTTTGTAGCTAATCTCAGATTGACAGTAGTCCCCTCCTCAATAGAAATGTGGTGCTCAGCAATATTTCAAGAAATACAGGTAAAGGATGGAATTCTGCATTCAAGTCACTTTCATTATTCAAAACTTACTATTTTAGATGTGCCATTTTTGCATTAGGTAAATGGCTATTCCAGTATTTATAGTATTTCACAAATGCTTTTATCCTTGTAATAGATTATTCTGAAAGCAGCTCCTGCTACCAAATAATAATTACAGACAACCCTAACCTTCATCATGAGCAGTCTCATTAAATTCAATATTATTCCTAGCACAACTGTGGATAGTTGTAACCCTAAGTACCTTTCTGAATCAGGGCGAAGATAAAGTAATTTGTCTAAGGTACACTGACCAGACTGCACTGTACACCAGACTTTAATAAAGGACACAAAGTTTAGCAAAAAATAGTCATACGCTTATCACTGTATTTGTATAAGAGGGAGGACACAGAGCAAGCAGCAAAGGAAATAAAATGAGTTCCAGATTTGCCTCGTAATTTGCAAATGTTGGGTAATTAACAAATTAAGTTTAATGTTGCAAGGGAAAGCACAGAAGAAGGACAAAAGTGCAACATAATTAGAATCACATTAGAGTAAGAAGACTGAAGACTGATTCTGCATTTATTGAAGGCAATAGCAAAACTCCATTATTTTTGACTCAGGCAAGATTGGATCCCTTAAAAAACTGACATGTTTCCAAAATACCTAAACAATGGCTAGCAGCAGCAAAAAGAAACAGATGGTTCAGATGTTGCAAATAGAACACAGCTAATAGCACCAGAAGGAAACTCAATCATATATTTATTAGTGTGAGACACAATGTACCATAAGCTATACAAAATCTTCAAGGACCTCTGGATTGGAATATTTTAGAAGTGAGGAAAATCTAGATTTATACTTTCTCTTATCCACTTAATAACAACTAAATTGTAATAGAAATATCCTGGGGAAATTCAAAAAGAAATGTTTCTATGTGAGATTTATCTGACTAAATCTACATCTAAGACAGAGGTCCTTATACTCAACAAAAAGAACTAGTATTTTTAGAGTATGATCTGATTTCACTGCCAGGTAGCTGTTTGTAATAAATTAGTTGAATCATATCTTAGAAAAGCCTACTTCTTTTCAGTAACTAAAGAGGTAATCTAGGTAATAAGGTAAAGTTAGGTGAGATAAATCAGACAAGATGTGTAACTGGGCGGGAAAAAAGGCAAAGTATATCACCCAGTTTAGAGTAGGAGCACCAATCTTTCATAGAGTTGGCTAATTTCTGCTGAAGGTCCTTGAGTGGGGACGGGAGACTCAAATTAACATAAGCCTCTATCATGACCTGTGTCATACTTAAGATGGACTGAGACTTGACAAGTGATCCTTCTATGTCATGATGTTCACACAGAAAATATCTGGAACCAAAGGCTTCTTTCACCCTTCTGCTCTTTGTGCAGAAGAACACTCCTTCCCACAATTTAGCCTACAACAAAGCCAGCCTCAGAACAGCCGTTTGCATCATGACAGGAAACATACTAATCACGGAGTTCCCCTTACGGGCAAATTGTGCCTGACCAACCTGACTGCCTTCTATGATGAGAGAACTGGCTGTGTGCGTGAGAGGAGATTGGTGGATGTGGCATACTTTGACTTTAGTGAGGCATCTGCCACAGTCTTGAATAGTATTCTTAAAGCCAAATTTGTAAGCTATGGACTGGATAAGTTAACAATAAAGTGGGAGAAATAATTGGCTGGACTGTTGGTCTTACAGAGTAGTGATCAGCAGTAAAAAAGCCAACTGGCAATATTACTGGGGCAAATAATGTTCAATGACTTTATTAACAACCTGGAGGATGGGAGAGAGGATACTCTCAGCATATTTGCAGATGATACAAAATTGAGAGGAACAGATGATAAGCTTGAGGGCAGGGCTGCTGTTCAGAGGGACCTGGACAGGTGTGAGGAATGGGCTGACAGCAACATCATGAAGTTCAACAAAGTGTAAAATCCTGCATCTGGGAGGGAATAACTCCATGCAATACTATAGGCTGAGGGCTGGCTGAATAGAAAACAACTTGACGGAAAAGCATCTGAAGGTTCTGGTGGACAAATTGAACGTGAGTCAGCAGCGCACCCTTGCAGCAAAGACAGACAACTGCAATCTGGGATGCTTTAGCAGAAGTGTAGTCATCAGGTCCCGGAAAGCAATTCTTCTCTGGTTGGCAGTTGTGAGACTACATCTCGAGTGTTGTGTCCGGTTTTGGGGTCCCCAGCACAAGACACTGGTACACTGAGTGGGCCCAGCAAAGGTCATCAAGCTGGTGAGGGAGATGGAGCACATGGTGTACAAGGAGAGGCTGTGAGAGGCTGCAAGGTCTTTCCAGCCTTAAGAGGAGAGGGCTCAGGGAACACCTCATTGCTGTCTTCATATACCTTGTGGGAGGGCACAGAGAAGATGGAGCCAGTCTTCTTGGAGGTACATGGTGACTGGTCTGGAGGCAATGGACACAACTTGGAGAATGGGAGATTCTGAATGGACATGGGGTTTTTTTACCATAAGAGTAAGCAAACACTGGAAGACATTACCCAGAGGGACTGTGGGGTCTCTCTACAGGGACATCAAGACATTCAAAATGCAACTGGACATGTCCCTGAGCAGCTCTGTCTAACTGGACTTCCCTTGAGCAGGGGTCAGACAGAGGACCTCCAGTGGTCCTTTCCAGCCAATAAGGTTCTGCTTCCTGTGCGTATAGCTTGCTCTTATGTACTCTCTTGCTTCTGAAGGCAGAGAAAGCCATGAAGGCTTTTACCATTTACTACATCTAGCAGAAGTAATACTGCAAGAAAAAATCTTAGTCAGGTATGTCCCTGGGTTAAGGGGAAAGAGTTATGCAGACAGTTAAAAAACCTTAAATAAAAAAGGAAAACTTATATATGCTGGCTCTCAGCAATGTAGACAAATTCATATTTAGTTCAGATAAGGGCACTTCAAAGAAATTGGTTAAAGAGGCATAAATGGGACTGAAGAAAAATAAACTTGACCAAGACTTAAGGAACCGATGGAGTATGGTAGCCAAGGGGAAATCAATGTTTGGAAATAGGGCTATGAAAAAAAGATAGAGTTATTTAAGGAAGTAGCAGATAGATACATAGCAAGGGCTATTTGTGGAGGCATCAATGTATTAGAAGGGATTAGTTCCTATGTGATTTTGTTTTAAAGTAGTTTTCCATTGCAAATAAGCTAACAGATTTCATCTAGAAGTACAGTAAGGTAACATTGTTTAAAGAAAAATACTTTAAAAATCTTGTCTTGCAGGCTGCCACTGAAGGTCACACTTGTTGTTGTTGTTTAGTCTATCATACAAGCCTACTTTCAGTTTCTATCATCTATCCAGCTTCCTGTCAGAGGACAGGAGCCTAATATAAAGAAATTAAACTGTGAAGACAATCTTTTTAATGCAGTTCAGAAAGAAATGTGTGTTTGTATATTAGGGATAAACTGCAAGAGCATGTGTTCCTCTCAGTGAAACCTCCTAAGTTTAGTTTACGTATAAAAAGGTACAGTAGGCATTTGAATAGAAATATGATCTGCTTTTCTAAGAGCAACTACATGGATAGCCAAGGAGCTCAATAATTTCAAAAATGATAACTGCTTTGTGGTGCTATTAAGCAGTCAAAAGAACCTGAAAATAGTAAGGATTGTAAAAGCAGTTTCATAATTCAATCCTTTACACAATGGAACAGTTACAGTTTCAAGATTAATATAGTTTTGTATAACTCAGAGTATAAAGCTATGCTTTCTCAAAAAACAGAGGTTTTTTTCTTTCTTGAAATTGTAATCTTGAAGTACCTGCTAACAACAAGAGTAATTTGCTGCCCTTTTTAATTCTTTTCACTCACAATTTAATTAATGTTACAAATGACAAATCCATATACCCTAGCATAATGAGCATCAGAAATTAGTACAAATTTATTCCTTCCCTTTCCCATTCCCTTCTGTTGTTGGTAAACCCTGGTGAGCAGCTAAGCACCACACAGATGCTTGCTCACTTCTCCCCCCCTGCCCAGTGGGATGGGGGAAGAGGGAAGGAAGAATAAAAGCAAGAAAAATTGGGTGTTCTATTTCTATTGGGTGTTCTATTATGGTCTAGCAAAGCTAGAACATAAGTGTTTATCAAGTATTGTTTGGTCACAAATCTAAAACCCAGAACCATATGAGCCTCTATAAAGAAAGTTAACTCTATTCTAGCCAAGTACACCTTCTTTCCTTATCCCTTCCCTTCTTTCACTTTCTTTAACAAATGGCATCCCCAGCAGGCTGTGATTTGTACTCTTTTGTTCTTAGTAATACACTGTTATATATACCATTATATTTAACTTCTGCATGCTAATACTGAATATAAATTCTCTTTTTCAGACTTCCTGAAGGCTAGCTCTTTATGTTCTAAATCTAAGCTCATAGTAACACACATTCCTATGCCCAGCAGACAAGATCAGTGCAAAAGTCCTTGTGCATAGTTCATCACTCCAGTCTTTCCCAAAACCACTAGCTTACAAATATGAGCAAGAGCATTGCTTTTGCAAAATAACAGCATAAATTGCAAAGTAGTTCATGAAGAACTGGCCTTCACTCCTCCCAAAAATTCAATAAATAACATTTTTATTAGTGGAAAGGTACTGAATCAATGAAAATGTTGTATTTGTCATTGTTTCTGCAAAAACTCCAGCCCTCATATAAGTATCCTTCAGTTACGTCACTCAGAGAAAGTACCTGAGGGTCACATGCACAATTTTCTATTCCTTTCATGCAGCTAAAACAGATACATCAGAGTAAAATATAAATGGTTTCTTTTAACCAGGTATTACAAGCTAATAAATAGCTGACCTCTGTCACCATAGACACAGATTGCTTTAGACTATTTAATAATTTTATCCTTGCAATATCTTTGTTAGTAATGAAGCATTAAAATTCATATTTCAAAGATAGAAAATTTAGTCAATGATAGACAAAATAAATAGTGCACAAAGTCCAGTGGAAATAGAAGGTATCTTAAGCAGGAATAGCATAGAAATCTGATTAATATCCAGGTACTGACAGGTTTTGCCAGGAAAGCCTATAGCTGCCTCAAGTTCTGCTATTGTTCAGAGCCAGGGGCTACCACAGAGGCCACTTTACTTAATCTGAGCATTTTAGTATCTGTTCCACACCTGAAGCATATTTGAAAGTCAAAAATGGACCTGCACCTGAGATTCCTAAGGGACCTTATCTGATAGGCGTGTCTGATACATGGACACCACCGAGTTCACTGCAGAGGCAGCTTCTGGTTAATATTTTTTGGTTTGGTTTTTTTTTTTTTAAATAGGGAAAATATCAGGCAGGGGTGAAAGGCTCAGAAACCTTTTTTCAAGAAGGGAGGGAAGTCAAGGGAAGGAAAGAGAAGGGAAAAACCAAGATGTAGCTAAATAACTTTGGCTTAATGAGTTACCACTCATCAGCTGAACATGTCAAATTTGATGTTTGTGAGCTATTAGCATAGCATAAAGAAGAGGCAAGTTTGTTTGTTTATACCACAGTTATTGTGACTTTTTGTGTGAGAAAAACAAAAGTGAGATGCATCTCCCTTGGCTTTATCCACCTAAAAGCTGCATATCTACTATTCACTGCTGCCTCAGACTCAGTCTATATCCAGTCGGGTATTTCCAGAAGACAATTCTTTCATCTTGAGATAGCTGTCCAAAATAGATGATATGACTTTCTCTTAACACTAATCTCAGGAGTGGAGAAGACATTTTTTATGTGGTAAGAAGAGCTTGATTAATTACTTACCTAAAGTGTTGCAAAATGAGAATGGTACAGTGCATCCTGCTTTTACTTTACTGGAGTAAAAATACCCACACTCAAGTAAAGCTGTACAACCATTAGAAGGCCATTCTTAGGATCAGTACTTTAAGCAGACGTCAAAATATTTTATTTTCCCACCTAAACCTTTGCTCCTCAGAAGACAAAACTCACTCTGTAAATATAGATAATGTCATGCTATTCTTAAATGTGCTCTTCTAAGGCTTTGTCAATAGCATCTAGAAGATTCCCGTATCCAATGTTTAAGCTAAATTAGGAAACGGTTATACTGAATTATAAAAAATTGGCTGAGAAGGGAAAAGATTTGAGGAATAATTAGAAGTGAATCTGCCCTGCCCCAGATGCTGAGCATGTGGCAATATGATGAACTTGCAATATTCATGTAACACTCAAACATATTTGCAGCAAGTAATAGTCAATCATTCAATAATATATGCTTGATAGGTTAGCAAGTTAGGAGTACATTTTCTGCAGAATTACTGAGTATAAATAATGTTAAAACTAACTGGTATTAAAAGTAAATTAGGTAGTTAATTATTTCTTTAAAAGAAATCAAGTACTTTACTGAAAGCATTTGTTTTCATTCTTTCAATGGTTTGTTGATTTGTTTTAAGTCTCAAAGAAAGCCATATTTCCATGTTGATCCCATGAAATCTTAATGCAAGGGATAGGAAAGCAAATCAAGGAAACAACAGGGATTTATTTTTCATTCCCCTGTCACTTTGTCAACTCTGATAAGAATGTGAACTCATTCTGAAAGCAGTTCCAAATCCATGAGGTGTGAGTTCGTTGACAGGAAATCAGTAAGTTCAAAAGATAATGCACATGTGATTTTTTTGGTGTCTATCATCCTTCCTGCCATGACATAGTCTTTTAGCTCTATACAGTGTGAGAGTCTGAGCACTGACAGTGCAAGACCGGCTCGTGCCATCCTCATTCCCAGACACACAAAGCAGATGTTTCCAGCTACTACTGGAAATGCATACAGTAAAAGTGCACTTAGCCCTTGCTTGTATACTTAACATTTAGAAAGTGGCAGCTTTCTGTTTTACACGTAAAAACTCCAAAATGCATGAACTATGAACTACGAATCATCTTTTGTGCTAAATTTGATCAACTCCAACCATGCTGTCCAAATTCATGCAAACATTAAAAGGAAAGTCTACATATAACCTTTTCACAGTGCGGTACAGGGGGTATTTGCAATGGACAGCCATTTTTACGGTCCCATTGGTCTATATTTACAGTATGTAACACCATTATTTCAATTATAATAGCTCTGCCTCTTTGTGACCTGGTTCCCTGAGGCTTAGCAGTCAGAGGAGGTTAATCTGGTTTTCTGATTTTTGATTTACTCCAAGTTCCAGTATCTTTACTTTTATGCAAGTTTCCTAGGGGCTGTGCACTGGAGTGGATACATGCACAATCTCTCATCCTCTTTAGTTCAAGTATAAACTCAGACCAAAATAAAAGCCTTGTTTTTACAAAGCTCAGTTACTACAGGAAAATGTTGGTAGAGTCACGACGTCATTAAAAGTAAACAAAATCTAGGGGGTTGTGGGGAAGCAACCCAAAAAAAACCCAACAAAAATTATGTGACTTGGAAATAGACATAGTTTGGCTTCTGTGAGCCTCTGGGATTCTAAGACCCACACTACAGCCTTTCTTTTGAATATTTGCTGAAAGGAACCAAATTCAAAACCCTACCACTTGTTTGGGAGGGTGGAAGGTGGGAGATATCTCACTCCCCATTAACATTACTGTAATCTCAGTGAGGAATGAAATAGCTCCTGTACCTTGAGAAAAGGCCTCTGGGTAAAAAAGCCTGGAGCTATTTTACTCACACCTTATGAAAAAATAATACTATATGCCATTACACATACAAGTATTCCCAGCACCTGCCCTGTAACAAATGCATAATAGCTTTTTTTCGGCGAAGACTATGAACAAATAAAAGATCCTATTAATAGCTTGAGACTAAACTCGAATACACAGTAGGTACATATATATTTAAAAGAAGTGCCATTTCAAGTCCCAGAAGCCCACTTCAATGACCATATGGATATCACTGGCTGGAGACATGTTTACTTTACACAAACTATAATGCAGCTGGATTATCTGGAGGCATGATTTAGCTGACGATAAAATCAGTAGCAAATAAAACGGTCTATCTAGTATCTTATGAAATAATCCCTTTAGCTTTATCCAGGGAAGATTATTTAATTCTTGACTATGATAAGTGGAAAAGACAAATTTAAATATAACTAGTAAATCTTCTGCATTTTCAAGACAGCAATTACAATGAGGAAAGCTACTTTTAAGTGCGTGTCACTCAAGCTGATGTGGACCTTTTTCCTCATGTGGCGATCATCCACTCGTGTTCTTACACGTTCTCATGTTCTTTCTCATTACTCCTTTGGCTCCTTTTGTTTCTCTTCAATTCTATATAAAATGTAATTTTATGCACCATATACTTAGGTATTTTAATAACGTTCTGCAAAGCCAAGTAAATTATTAGTAGCTTAGACAAATGCATACACTATGCATTGTATTTGTTTCTCCTGCAAGTCCTCTAAACAAATTTTAGACAATCCTCTTTCCTCAATAATAGTGAAGTAAGCTAGTCCAATTAGTGTCACTGGGTATCACTACAATATTAATTTCCATTACCCACTCTTGCATGAGATGATATGGTGACGATACAAAATAGCATTACAGAAAAATGTGTTGTCTAGCTGAAAACCCTGTTAAATGTAATAGTACTGCCAGTGAAGAAAGGTTTATTGAGTAACACTATGGTAATTGTTTGAATCAAGGGCAAGATAATTTAAAAAAAAAAATATGTAATGACGAATTTATTTTCTATATCCTCCTCTCTCACAGTTCACTTGTGTGAGCTTTGCTTAAAGAAAGATAAACATCTACTCCAAAATGAGACTCAGTAATATTAGAGATAGTCAGAGTAAATTCATTCTAATAGATGTGAAAATGTCGATACTTCCTTACCACTCACATGGTATCTTGATTACCACTTACACAGAGATTCATCACAAAGTTAATACTAAGACCCTTCTCTTTAAAACAATAATAGTTTAATAATATTTTAAAATAAATGCAAACAGTTGAAAGTTACACTTTTCTAAAAGAGTTTGGTTTAACCTAAATTTCATATGTAAGCACTGACCTGACTTGGGTAGTAACTAAAGAAGCAAGTAATTAGTGTTAGGACGAGAGATTAAAAATGCATCAATGCAAGCCTTTATAAGTAATCATTTGTAAGAAAAAAAGTATTTGGAAAAGAAATAACTGTTAAGGTATTCGGTCCCCTTTTTCCTTCTTCTCTGTTAATGAGTTTTCATATGTTGCTGCAGCTGACTTAAAAATGAAGAACTTTTACTAATGCATCTGGATTTATTCCTTTGGGATTCAGTAGCAGAATGCTACAATTTCCCTAGCTGTTGAAATAATTTCCTCTTCCTTGGTTAACAACAGCCTGTTTATTAATTTCCTAGAAACAGACAAAGTATTCTGTCTCTGTTGGCTATTATGAATAACTTTAGCTGAAGGTCCTATTGTTTTGCAATGCAGTCTTTAGCAGAACTAAGTATACTAATAAGGACTAAGTATGCTAATAAGTCTTTTTTACACAGGCACTTTACATAAGTGTCCTCAAGGTAGCAAGTACCTTGCTTCAAATATTCACCACAAATACTAGTAATGAAATGGATAACAACAACATACATTTCTTCCTTTATAATTCTTCTTCTTCTGTCTTTTACACAGAGCCCTTTATTTTTACAAAAGCAATTTAGACCTAAGTATTTTAACAAGTTAAGGCCAAACTACAAGCACAAAGTGTTCATTTTCCTCAAAATGTACTCTGTCCTATTGTAATAGATTAAGAGGTCCTGTAACTGAACCTTCATACCATGACATAACTGTGAAATAGTGCTTTATTCTGCTAAAAATTTGGAGAATGAAAGAATGAATAACGCATGGGTCATCTGACATTAATCCTATGATCTGTATTTCAGAATCATGAATTTATGTAAAAGAATGCTATTTTTTCCCCTTGAATTAGCATCAGAAGTAAATATACTGTGCCTTAAGCCATACCTCGATCAATAGTTGTTCTCCATAAAGATAACAAATCATAAGCATTGTTTGTTAGAGAGAAGTAACTACCATATGCAAAATGCCCATAAAGATCATGGGCATACTTGTGAAGAGAGAAAAAAGATATTTTCTCTGTATCTTTCAGTTCTCCTTCAGAGAATGCTTACTGAATGTCAGACTCCCATCCTCCCGTCCTGCTGGCAGTGCCCTTGGAAGACCATGTAGGAGGATTACTTTTTGTTTAACTTCTCTGCTTAACCTTCACAGCATTTGCTTACTGTGTTGTCAGTAAACACAGGTCTTAAAGGATATGTGCTGCTGGAAGGATAGTTAAGTGCAGCGTTAAGCAACTTTTCCTCAATCTCTGTGTAATTGCAGGTGGGAGTGAGCAGATAAAGAACTAGATTTCTTAAGCAGAAAAATAAATTTAAAAAAAGATTGAGCAGAAATTAAAGATAATTAGCTGACAGGAAAAAGACTCTTGTTTTGATACAGATTTCTGCAAGTAGACTGCAAGTCTAATTTATTTGATGCCCATAAAAATAAACTATTGTCATTTATCAAGCATCCTATAGATTTGATTTATTATTTCTTTGATAGTATGTCTCCAGAGTTCTTGACTGAGACCAGGTATCCAAGATTTTCTTGCAAACTTGTGAGGAGGCAAGCCATTGGCTAATATTACCTACATACACAAAACAGTCAAAGAATGGAAAAACAGATGGAAACAGAGGTTATATGAATTGTTCTAAGTCTTACAATAGTCAGTGGCAGATTTATTAAGAGAATTCAAGATTTCTTAACCATAATTCAGAGGTTTTGCATTGTGCAACCAGTCCTTTTCAATGGATAAAATTGTTAGCAAGGGCAGAGGGCTCTGTAGCCCTTATTTCAGTGAGAATGGGTGTTTTGTTTCAGTAAGGACTGCAGGATCAAGAGAAAGCAATGACTGCTCAGGAAAATTAAAGTGTTCACAAACTCAATTCTCCTGTCGATAAAGAAGATATAAACCCAATTTAAATAGCCCGGCATATGAAAAGAAATTGATCATTCTGAAATTTCTGATTATTTTATAGATTGGTGAAGCAATTGATATATTGAAAAAAAACACAGACTTGAGTCAGAAAATCAAATGCCTTTGCAACATCTCCTCACACATGGATTCACTCAAACATGGAGACCAATAATATATTTTTCCTTCTACTTACAGAATATTGACAATTTTGATTTGCATTGGCTAATATTGTAGAAGAGTTCTGTTTAGTTGCAGTTCATGCTATGGAAGCATGAAAATACTTTGATAGCAGTTATTTGCCCTTGGTGAAATTCAGTGAAGGATTCAGAAGCTTGCATGCTTATAGCAAAAATTAATTTGTGCTCATCTGCCAGAGACACAGGAAGCTGAAAATACACTTTTATGGCATATACCCATTTTAAAATACAGTTTTGTTGGGAGACAACAGAGTACTCAGCATAAACTTCTTGGAGCTTTTCCATTTTCTCTTAATTTAGTACAATTGTTAGAGTATACATTTTCTAAAAAATTTCTGACCAGTTTATGATGTTTGGCTTTTTAAGACTGTTGTGACATGTTTCTTTATGACACAGAGGAAGATACATGAATTCCAGAATATCCACCATTCTCAATGGAATTATGTTGTTTATGAAATACTGAGACTATGGAGACTTTTTTTCCCACAGCCCTGGCAATGAGCAAGCAGTACAGAGTGAGTTCAGCTCTGACATCTTCCTACCGTTCTGATGAGACTTTACAAAAAACTGATGTTGCAGGCACGTAATCAGGTTTTAACTTGTTCTTGCAACATTACTAGCTCTCTTCTTGTAGATTACCACATGGAAACCAAAACTGATTTAATGATGACTCATTCAAAATGTTATCCATGGCATTGCTAAGCAGCAACAAGATAATTAAGCTATAATATCACAGAAAGAGAGCATCATTAGTTATTACTCTGCTTTCATGCCTCTGAAGGAGAGATGTAAGAATAAAAATAAGATTATTCATTTTAGATAGACTCTGATTTCTTTGTTTATAAATTGTAATAGAAAACATACTCTTAATTTCTGTGGTTTGGCTACCATTTTACTTTGTTTCTTTCCACCCTCCTGCTGAACAGGAGGTAAGAGACAAGTGAGTAAGTACTTATCTCGTTTGAATTGAAAAGTCAGTTGAACACAACAAAACTGCATCAACAGAAAAATATGGCAAAACTTTTATTCACTGTGAAACATTATCTGAAGACCGTTTGCACTGAGTAAACTGTGACTTAGCAGAAGTACGACTGCATTTTGCATAGCAGATGAACAGCCAGTGTGTCCTCTCCATAACAGTGACATGGCTTATATGTACTAGGACTGCATTTCTTAGATCAACTTAACGAAGAATTCACATAGTATATACTCTCTTATGTAAATCATGCGTGGTTCAGTATATTAATTGCCAAAAGAAATCTCCAAACTACCAGCAATATGTGAATACTCTGTGTTTCAAATGATGACTTGTAACATCTACTGTCAAAGCCCTGACATTTTATTTAGACTAATGCAGTAACAGAATGTGAAACTAAAGCAATATTCTTCAATTACTGTGGCTAATAATAAGTAAGGAGTAGCAGGGGAGTATCCTGATCTTCACACTTTTTTGCTGGACAGTTTTCTCTGCTTAGTACTGACAATGCTGCCAGCACAAATTTAGGGTCCTGCTACATCCTGGGTAGAAATGAATCAGTCTCCTTTAAGTGGCTGCCTACATGGACGTGATGACCTACAGCAATAGATTCCATCCAACTGAGCACATATATGCTCATGCTCAAAGGGCACTGCTCCAGGGAAGGCTGTGTGTCATGCCACTAAGTACAGCTGTCAGCAAGTACAGAAGAGCAGATAGGAATGGATGAAAAAGCAAATAAAATAATTAATGGTATTCTGTATGACTTGAAGACATTGTCATAGGAGACTCTCTCCTGAAGGGAACAAAAGGCCCAATATGCAGACTGGACCCACTTCTTAGGGAAGTCTGCTACCTCCGAGGCTAAAGATGTGAGGACAAAACTTCCTACCCTGATACGGCCCTCAGATTATTATTCATTATTGATTTTTCAGGAAAGCAGCGATGACATTGCAACTAAAAGTCCGAGGGCAATCAAGAGAGACTTCAGGGCCTTGAGATGAATGGTTAAGGGATTGGGAGCACAAGTAGTGTTCTCCTCTATCCCTCCAGTTGCAGGGAATGATGAGGGAAGAAACAGGAAGAGCCAGCAGATCAATACCTGGCTCTGAGCCTGGTGTCACCAGAAGAATTTGGGGTATCTTGATTATGGGTCGGTCTACACGACACCAGGCCTGCTGGCAACAGATGGGGTACACCTGTCTCAAATCTTTGCACAGGAGTTAGCAGGGCTCATTGAAAGAGCTTTAAATGAGATTTTAAGGGGAAAGAGGTAAAACCAGGCTTGCTAGAGATAAGCCTGAGGGTGCCACACCAATGTTCTAAAATTGGAACCTAAAAACCTAATGAGCATATTTGGCTTATCTGGCACTTTTACTCTTCTGGGATAAAACCAGGCTCGCTAGAGATAAGCCCGGGAGCAGCACGCCAATGTTTGGGGGATGGTGTGCTAGCGAGGTCCTTTGGTCTGCTGTCTCAGCGGAGATAGGGGATGGAGATCCATGTGGCAGCAAAGACAAAAGGGTTATGGATGTGTGTCATGGTTTAACCCCAGCCGGCAACTAAGCACCACATCATAAATGCCATCACTCCGAACGTCCTCCCTTTCCTCCTTCTTCCCCCAGCTTTATAAGCTGAGCATGACGTCATATGGGATGGAATATCCCTTTGGTCAGCTGAGTTCATCTGTCCCAGCTGTGTCCCCTCCCAACTTCTTGTGCACCACCAGCCTACTTGCTGGTGGGGTGGTGTGAGAAGCAGAAAAGGCCTTGGCTCTGTGTAAGCACTGCTCAGCAGTACTGAAAACATCTCTGTGTTATCAACACTGTTTCCAGCACAAATCCAAAACATAGCCCCATACTAGCTACTATGAAGAAAATTAACTCTATCCAAGCCAAAACCAGCACAATGTGTTAGAAACCACGGAAGCACCTGAGAATGGTCACGTAGGAATTAGGGCATCTCCCCACAAAAAGGTGACAGGATCAATAGCCCAACTGAAGTGCCTCTACACCAATGCACGCAGCATGGGCAACAAACAGGAGGAGCTGGAAGGCATCGTGCAGCAGGAAAACTATGATATAGTTGCCATCACGGAAACATGGTGGGATGACTCGCACAACTGGAGTGCGGCGATGGATGGCTATAAACTCTTCAGAAGGGATAGGCGAGGCAGGAGAGGCGGTGGGGTAGCCCTATATGTTAGGGAGTGTTTTGGTTGTCTAGAGCTTAATGATGGTGATGATAGGGTTGAATGTTTATGGGCAAGAATCAGGGGGAAGGCTGATATCATGGTGGCAGGCTGTTATAGACCACCCAACCAGGATGAAGAGGCAGACGAAATATTCTATAGGCAACTGGGAGAAGTATCACAATCGCTAGCATTGTTCTCGTGGGGGACTTCAACTTACCAGATGTCTGCTGGAAATACAATACAGCAGAGAGGAAACAGTCTAGGAGGTTCCTGGAATGTGTGGCAGATAACTTCCTGACACAGCTGGTGAGTGAGCCGACTAGGGAAGGCACCCTGCTGGACCTGTTGTTTGTGAACAGAGAAGGACTTGTGGGTGATGTGACAGTTGAAGGCCGTCTTGGGCATAGCGATCACAAAATGATAAGAGTTTTTGATTCTTGGAGAAGTAAGGAGGAAGAAGAAGTCAGCAGAACTGCCACCTTGAACTTCTGGAGGGCAGACTTTGGCCTGTTTAGGAGCTTGGTTGACAGAGTCCCCTGGGAAGCAGTCCTGAAGGGCAAAGGAGTCCAGGAAGGTTGGACATTCTTCAAGAAGGAAATCTTAAAGATGCAAGAGCAGGCCGTCCCCATCTGCCAAAAGACAAGCCAGCCAGGAAGAAAAGTGGGCTGGCTGAACAAAGATCTTTGGCTGGAGCTCAGGAAAAAAAGAGTAGTTTATGACCTTTGGAAGAAGAGGCAGGCAACTCAGGAGGACTACAAGGATGTCATGAGCTTATGCAGGGAGAAAACTAGAAGGGCCAAAGCCCAACTAGAACTTAATCTGGCTACTGCCATGAAAGACAATTAAAAATGTTACTATAAATACATTAGCAACAAAAGGAGGGCTAAGGAGAATCTCCATCATTTCCTGGATGCAGGGGGAAACACGGTGACAAAGGGTGAGGAAAAAGCTGAGGTACTTAATGGCTTCTTTGCCTCAGTCTTTAATAGTAAGATCAGTAGTTCTTTGGGTACCCAGCCCCCTGAGCTGGAAGACAGGGATGGGGAGCAGAATGAAGACCCATAATCCAAGGGGAAATAGTTAGCAACCTACTACACAATTTAGACACACACGTCTATGGGGCCAGATGGGATCCAGCCAAGGGTACTGAGGGAGCTGGCGGAAGTGCTCACCAAGCCCCTTTCAATCCTTTATCAGCAGTCCTGGCTAACTGGAGAGGTCCCAGTTGACTGCAGGTTAGCAAATGTGATGCCCATCCAGAAGAAGGGCCAGGAGGATCCAGGGAACTACAGGCCTGTCAGTCTGACCTTGGTGCCAGGGAAGGTTATAGAGCAGGTCATCTTGAGCGGCATCACATGGCACATACAGGACAACCAGGTGATAAGGACGAGTCAGCATTTGTTTATGAAAGGCAGGTCCTGCTTGACTAACCTGATCTTCTTTTATGACAAGGTGACCTGCTTAGTGGATGAGGGAAAGGCTGTGGATGTTGTCTACCTAGAGTTCAGTAAAGCCTTTGACACAGTTTCCCACAGCATTCTCCTGGAGAAGCTGGCTGCTCATGGCTTGGACAGGTGTACTCTTCGCTGGGTAAAGAACTGGCTGGATGGCTGGGCCCAAAGAGTGGTGGTGAATGGAGTTTACTCCATTTGGCGTCCGGTCACAAGTGGTGTTCCCCAGGGCTCAGTTTTGGGGCCAGTCCTGTTTAATATTTTTATCAATGATCTGGACAAGGTGATTGAGTGCACCCTCAGTAAGTTTGCAGATGACACCAAGTTGGGCAGGAGTGTTGATCTGCTTGATGGTAGGAAGGCTCTACAGAGGGACCTGGACAGGCTGGATTGATGGGCCAAGGCCAACTATATGAGATTCAACAAGGCCAAGTGCTGGGTCCTGCACTTGGGCCACAGCAACCCCATGCAATGCTACAGGCTTGGGGAAGAGTGGCTGGAAAGCTGCCTGGCAAAAAGGGATCCGGGAGTGTTGGTTGACAGCCACCTGAATATGAGCCAGCAGCGTGCTCAGGTGGCCAAGAAGGCCAATAGCATCCTGGCTTGTATCAGAGAAAGTGTGGCCACCAAGACTAGGGAAGTGATTGTCCCCCTGTACTTGGCACTGGTTGAATACTGTGTTCAGTTTTGGGCCCCTCACTACAAGAAAGACATTGAGGTGCTGGAGCTTGTCTAAAGAAGGGCAACAAAGCTGGTAAAGGGTCTAGAGCAGAAGTCTTATGAGTAGCGGCTGAGGGAGCTGGGGTTGTTTACCCTGGAGAAGCGGAGGCTGAGGGGAGACCTTATTGCTCTCTACAGCTACCTGAAAGGAGGTTGTAGCAAGGTGGGTGTCAGTCTCTTCTCCCAACTAACAAGCTATAGGAGGAGAGAAAACAGACTCAAGTTGTGCCAGGGGAGGTTTAGATTGGATGTTAGGAAGAATTTCTTCACCAAAAGTGTTGTCAAGCATTGGAAGAGGCTGGCCAGGAAAGTGGTTGAGTCACCATCCCTGGAGGTATTTAAAAGATGTGTAGTTGCGATGCTTAGGGACATGGTTTAGTGGTGGTCTTGGCAGTGCTAGGTTAACTGTTGGACTCAATGATCTTGAAGGTCTTTTCCAACCTAAATAATTCTATGATTCTAGGATTCTATGAAGACAAAATACATGGCTTTTCGATGACACCTCCATAACCATTCATACTGATAGATTCTCATATGATCAAGAGCTCTGTACTTTTAAAATGGCAAGAAAAATCTAGGGTGTCTTTGTTCAGCCATTGTTATAGTTCTGACAGGTACTCTCCTCAATATGAAAGTCTGGAATTAGCTCAGTGAAACTTTAGAACAGACTACCATTTACAGTAATAGAATTAGTACATGGATGCATAGATGTGTATCTAAACTTTTTAAATTAATCTACTGTGTCACTATCTAGCAGTTTAAGTAAAAGTTCATGTCTCTGTTTTTCATCATAATTTTATCATCTAGCATAAAATTTATTCAGATGTTCAGGTATCTATCATTGCAGCAATTAGTAAATATCTTCCTGCTGCATTTCAATTTAAATTCAGTATCACACTCTTAGTGCCAAATTGTGATACCTGCAGATATTAAAAATTTGCATAAACAGAGGGAAGATAAAAAAATAGGAGTAAAGAAGGTATAAGTGTCTATCTTCTGATGTTCTAATTTATTCTTCATGTAATGCAGCTGCATCCTGAATTTGACTTTAAATTGTCCTGAAAGACTTTTGGCTACCATATGTAAGTTACTGGTTTGAAACAAGTCCGTAAGTCTGAAAAATAATTTTACCATTAAATTAGATATTCTAGCATTCTCAAATCTAAATCACTTCACATTTTTTGGGTTTTGTTTTTACTATGCATAACATTCTAAATTTTTTGAGACTTAGTGAAATACATACTGTATACATTACACAAAAATTTTCAAATAAAGTATTTGTAATGGCGATCCATATCTCAAAAAAAAAAAAACAATACCAAAACTGGATTACATAATGAGCAAGAAAAATCTAGGTTGTTTATGAGCCTATATAAGGGAACTGCAGGTAATATGGAGAAAGAGACAGTGAAAGGTGAGTTGCCATATAGTTATAGAAATTAATATTAGGAGCCAGTTATAGAGCTGCAGTTTTTTCTAACTGCTAGGAACACCTGAAAGGTTTTACCTGCTTGAAGTGATTCTAACCCAAGGAAAACATACAGAAGACTGATCTATAGTTTTCCCATACAGACTGATTGGCAAGAGTACCCTTCTAAAGTATTGATTATAAGAGATGATGGCGAGCAGAGTTAGGAAAACGAGGTCAGAAAAGAAAAAATTTCAATGCTGATAGTTAAGCCGAGATTCGGAATGAGGAATTCTTAGAGTATATTTGTTATCTGAAGCGTTGCTGGCTTAGAAAGGAAAGCCAGCATAACCTGCTGCTTCAACCCTATTTTTCTCTCTGCAGTCCAACCACAACATACCCCTCCTGGAAGCTCCTATTCTCATGTCATCATTTTCATGCCATTTAAAACTTGTTCTATTGTCAGTGTTACCAACCTCAATATTCTGTTTGCTTGAGTGGTAGCCCTCAAGGCATGTGGGAGCAACCTGTAAATGCACTGTTCTTGCATTAGGATCTGCTTTACTAAGCAAGTTCAACCCAAAATAACACAGTAGCTAGAGAGGTACAGCCGTCACTTTCACTCAATTACACTCACAGTTAGAAGGCAATTATTATTACAATCATTTAATAATAAGTAATTAATGCCGGGGCCCATATTTTTCCATGAGCTATAGTGAGCTAAATACATGCTATGCTTAGATGAACATTTATTGTGAAAGCATGCAATGGTCCAAAGTTAGTGTGTACTTAATGCAAATCTTCAGCTGGTGGAAATGAGAAAAGTTCCATCAGTTATAAAAGAATAATAAGCTAGATCTAAAATAGGTCTCAGGGAAGAGATGCTGATCTCCTACTTTGGTGCTGAAGACAGGATTTTGAAAATGCCTTCTGTTGTCAAATCCTGGAAGCACATAGCTTACAACAACACCTCCACTTCGGACCCTGTAACTGCCTGTACGTCTAAGTGGCTTCATGTGCAGAAGTAGGAGGCCCTGCCAGGGAATATCTCCTGTTGATTCAGGCCTTCCTTCAACTTTGAAATCATGGAAATCCATGCTCAAAGCCTGTCTGAGGATGATAGCAATGGCACTAGGGATTGTATAGGGTGCCCCAGTGCCACTGCTGAGGCCAAAGCCATCAGAACACTAAACTGCAAATGTAACTCTAGGCATTATCAGCCAGTGACCCGCAAGACATACAGAAGCCTGGCCATTATACACATTAATTCACCTCCATAGGAAAAATTGCTTCTTCAAATCTGAAAGCAGATCAAAGATCATATTGTACTCATGGCGTCTTGCATGGCTTCTCTTTCAGTAGATTTAGAGATATCTACCACATTCAGCACAAACAACTATTAAAGCCATTTCTACAAAGAATGTTAACAAAACTTTTTTGTGAATTGCAGAGGAAAGACAAAAAAAGGGGTGAGGCCTGCTATAAGCACCACTGTTGTGTGACTAGGCCTGAAGGAATCATGAAGGCCCAAAAGGGAGAGAAGAAGGTTGCCATGGTCCGGCAGGGCAAGAAGAAAGTCTGGTTTCAAATGGCTGTCTGTCATCGCAGATAGGATAAATGGCTTGACAGAATCTACTGGTCTGTCCAGGAGGTTTATTTCAACATTCTTGTCACAGCCTCCAGGAGTGTTTATGTGTTTTATACAAAAATCATTGACTTCAGAAACCAGTCCTGAGAACTGGGAATGGAATCACGTATTTTTCAGTTTTGCCATCTTTCTAGTTCTTCTGCATTTCTATCTGTGCAGTGATTAATTTTCAGGAGAAAAAGAGAAATAAATTGTAAACCATATATACCATCCTTTTGGAGAAGTCTTCAGCCTTCAGTTTATGAAATAAGATCCTGCCCCATCTTTTTTTCCATTCCAACAAATATTTAAATAGATTCTACAAGTACAACAGCGAAAGAACAACAGAGATTGAAAGTCTTTATTCGGAATATATCTATAGCCTAGTACTTGATGCAATCTTGTAGGAAACATGCATTCAAGTTTCATCAAGCACTAAAAGGATCTAAAGAAAAATTTCTCATACGGTGAATGGTTCTTTAATCACTGAACTGTTACAAAACATGTGCAGAACCTTGTTCTGTATTTTGTGTGAAGAGATTGGCTTGAATCCCTATTTTCAGGACATGTTCACCTATGAATCCAGTGAGAGGGACAATACTCTTGAAAAGGTGAGGCTTAAAGGACACTCCTCTCAGTGCTCAATGCAACCCCAAGCTAAATAGGAGTCTAAATTCACTGGATTTGTTGCTCCTGTCTCTCTTTTCCTCAAGTAAATCAAGCTACTCCGTAGAAAATGCCAAATGCACAATAAGCTACTAAATAAATTAAAGAATAGATACATTTAAAGTTCTTGTGAATCACATTCTTTAAAAACTACCCCTTCTTCCTTCTGGGGCATAGGTAATGCAACAAACTTGCAAAGAATATCTAGATACTTGGGGAATAAGGATACTTTAAATGAACCATTGTCTCTTTATAGAGCCAGCCTTATAACTATTAATATTTCTCACAGTGTATTTCCATGTTTCAGTGTGGTGCTGGATGTGCGTGTGTCTCTGTATACTTATGATGTGTACTAAAATTGGCAAAAGTAACTAACATTTAATTAAAATTAAAACATTACAAAAAAAAATAGAAAGTACTAGCTGCACATTCATAATGTAATGAAGGCACTCACCTTTCTCTGATTAACTAGAAAGGCTATCAAATCTAGAAAATGGAAAAGGTAGTTAAGAAGAAAAAGAAGGATTTTTTCCCCCCCCTTCCCTTGGTAATAATTATTCATTCTGAGCAGAACCAAGAAATAAGCAAAATTAAACAAAAAAGTCAAATTCACTTTATCTTCCTGCCATCTTACTATATGTAGATTAAAAGCATTCTGTAAACAAAAACCACTTATATATAATTGGGAGACAGAATTCACTGCAGTCATTTTACAGCTGCACTGTGATAAGTTGTACTTTAAGTGTGCCAGTTATAGAGCTTACACTCATTTAAAAAAAATCAGAAGTTATCATTACTTACAAAACACTTATCTGTCCACAACAATGGTTTACTGTAATGAACAAAATCCATGGGATTTCACTTAGGAGTGAAGTCCCTAAAAATGTCATATGCAAAAGACCACAGATTTGAATGACTGAGGTCAGCCTTCCAGGCTTTATAAGGAGGAACAGCCTTATGCCATGTTTAGATGAAAAAGAATATAAATCTTTGGGTTTTGTGATACTCATTTTTGTCAGTAAAATAGGTTATTACTTCAACACATTTTCCTACTATATATCCCCAGAAAAAGAATATGAAATAAATCATATGTGATAAGGTAAATTTTCCATATTTTCCATGTTACCTAATGTGAATTAACCACCAATATGGGCAAATGTGGGTAAAAAAAGCTTTGTGTAAAACATATTAAGGAAAAAAGAAATAAACACTACAACTGTTTATTCAAATGGACCCCTAGAAGAGCTCCAAAAATTCTTGATTCTGTGGAATTACAGTCCTGGTAATAATTAGGCAGGATGTAATCTACTCAGTAAACTGTAGTGGCCCAAGGTAAGGTTTTAACATGCCTGCTTCAGTCATTTGAGACATCAGAACAGATCGGGGAAATTTTGAAGCACATGCCCAGTTTTACATAACATCCTAGGAAAATTTGAATGCAATAAACATATTCTGTGACCACAAATATGAACAGACATTCTGCAGTTTTGATATGTGTTAGCTTATTGATAGAAAGGCTAGCATAAATCAGAATGCTGTGCTGCTGAGAAGTTGCAAGGGGATTGTTTTGGGAAGGGTTCTGTTCAGCAGCAATGGCAGAATGAATTCCCTAAGACAGTTGAGGGGGGAATATACAGAGGCTTTCCTGGGTGATTTTTCTAATGTTTGTAAAATTGAGACATTTTGAAATAAAATCTAACTATATACAAAGACATGGAAGACTAATTACGAGGTTAACACAGCCTCCTGGGTTCATTTTGCTAACACCTAAATTCCATGAAATTGGAAGAGGGGCAATGTTCCAGCTCTGTCTCATTAATGAGATGTGAATAAACACCTTGATATCCATATTTTTTAAACTGATAAAAAGTACAAATTTATTGACACTCTGTATTAATGTTGGTTGTGCTCCAGGCTCTTTCTTTCAGGTTTCCATTCCATTCTAAGCATCTTTTTTTCTTTTTAGCCTTTATTATCAAAACAAATTATTTGTTCTTTGCTCTTGGGCAAAAGGACTCCTTGAAGTTAGAACCAAAAATAAAGACAAATCAGAATTAGAAATAAGGCACGATATTTTAATTACAGTTTCTCGAACAGGTATTAACTAAAACCAGACTTTTGTCAGTAATTTTACTTCATTATTTAACCTTTTAAACAAAATTAATACTCAACATTTTTTCTTAAAAGTTGGACAAGCCTTGGCTACTTTTCTTAAAGATCAAGTCAGTTCAAGGAACTCCCACAAGTTTTGTTATGAATAAAGACAGAGAGATGAAATAACAACTTTTTTTTTTTTTTCCCTGGACTTAAACTTTCAGTGCTGATTCCGAAATCACCGTCTAGTCATAACTTCCCACACTCGTTCTTCACCAACCCATTTTCATAAGATTTTCTCAGGCATTTGACAAAACTCAGAATAACACTAAACTAATTGAATGCACACATCCAAATTAAACAGTTCTGGTGCAGAAGTTGGCATTTGTATTGGCTTAGCAATAGTCCACTATTCATCGAACTGAAGTTAATTCTTTGATGTTTCCTTTTTCTCTCATCTTGAAACGGAGTTGTCGTAGTTAACTTCCTTGTGGCTAAGCCTGTCCTCCTTATAAAACATCCAGAAGAATTGTGACATTTCTCGGCATCCTGAGCAGTAGTGTCAAGCACTGAACGAGCAAGCATTCAGTGCTTAGCCATGCATAGCCACGGCCTCATGCATAGCCATGGCCTCCGGATTGTTGCATGCTGGCTAGGCGCTGCGGAGAAACTTGCATTGCTACTTCCCTTTTCAAACTGAATCTCCAGATCTGCCCATCCACAGTCACTTTGCATAGGAATGAAGGCTCAGTTTAGCCAGCTTAACTTCAGGTAATTACTGAAAACATGGTAGGTTCCTACAGACCTCCATGAAAAGACACAGATTCCTCTGGAAATGCCTATTTCTTCATAGAGAAAAACTGGGTAATTGTGGCCCTAATTTCAGTGCTTCGAGTAGCTGCCTTAAATCAGATGGATAAATCCAGGCATAAATTTACAATATAGTACAAAGTATGCTGGGGCTCCTGTTAGAGATGTGTAGGAGTAAGGCAAGAGGAAAAAAAGATGTTCATACTGCACTATTAGGACCAAGGAAGATCTGAACTACAAAGGAGAGGGAGATATAGGATTGAATCATATGGGAAAGTATTTTAGGGAAATAAGTACTGTAAATATTTAAAAAGTAACAGTTTTCAGTGAACAAATGAATTTTTAACTGAAAGGCATTTTTCTGTTTGCAAGTATTCACTGCTTTTTTACTGTGCAAACAAAATAGGATTTCTGTCTTTTTAAAACATGAAGGAAGCACTGACTGTCCCTATGTCACAGTGGAAGTAAGTCACAGAAGAAAGACACAGAAAATCTCGAATGATAACATAAGTTCTGAGACCCAGCATCATACTTGGTATTAACTGATACTACTGTAATAGGTCAAACTCAATGTCCTTTGCACAAAAGTGGAGATAATTTACTTTTTCTGTAAGAAGTCCTCGCAAAAAACCTAAATATTTAGGAATGGATTTTTAGTCTTCCTGTTTTTAATTTAAACAAACCCAGTCATACTATGCGAAGAAAGTAACTGATCCTCTGTATTTATTCAGATTTGTTGCTAAGGGTCAAATTCTGTCCTCTGATGTGCATCTCAGGAAAGATTTAGTGTCCAGAGACTTGCAAGAGCATAGTCTCTGACTCATTAATTTTGCTCTAACCCTAGCTTACTTCCCAAAGGAATTGCTGCCTTCTGATAGATTTGTAGAGAGATTTCTGTCTCAGACGACACACAAATGTGGTTAACCTTAAATCAGTGACAATATCAAAGCAAAAGATACCATGAAACACTTCAGTGTCTTTTCCTACATAGAGCAAGTTTGACAATGGTATGTTTCTCAGCTTACCTTCTATCAATAACAAGAAAAAAAAATTAATCACAAAAGTCAAGAAGGATACACAGAAGTTATATTCTACATGACAGGTGCTCTTCAACACTGGTCTATACACCTGGCTTCCCAATCATTCCTCTCAGGGATCATGCAGGAGAACACCACAGTTTCTTTTAACCCAGAAACTCAGATCTACTTATCAAGGAGTAGGAGCAAATAGCTCCGAATTCATC
This sequence comes from Mycteria americana, assembly GCF_035582795.1. Lineage (NCBI taxonomy): Eukaryota > Metazoa > Chordata > Aves > Ciconiiformes > Ciconiidae > Mycteria > Mycteria americana. The sequence goes on from NC_134365.1 coordinate 176,071,073, forward strand.
CCAGAATAAAGTCAGGATATGACTGGAGCATGTAGCCTAACCCATGAAATGGGATTCACTCTTGCATTTCATCTCAACTTTGAAATAGCCAAAGAGAAACAGATCTCTCCTTAGTGAGAAAATTGAAATATCTGGGTCCATGTTTCTGGTAAGTCTAGAAATTTCCTTGGGCAAACTTCATAGGCTTTCTTGCAATTTACACCAAAGAAAAATATGGACTTAAGTTTTTCCATGTCACAGGTGACATGTGCTGAAAAATCAATAACACTGGTTCATGAAGATTTTATAAGTAAATTCATTAATACTTCTGAGATTCTCAAGCAGAAGGACAGAAGCCCACAAAACCAGGTATTTCAGACCAGAATAACTCCAAAGTAATCCTCCAGTGTTTTGTGATGGATAGAAAGTACATAACTGTAGGGTAAAAGAAAGCGAGCCACTATTAAACTGCACAGGTTCTTGCCACCACACATATGTTTATATATTATAAATGTTTAACGTATTAAAGTTAGCAGGAATGTAAATAGATTTCCTAAATTCCTCCCAGACACACTGAATTTCTGATAAACAGACTGTCAAAATATTCCACAGAGCTTCCTATATTTGATTTTTAGGTAGCTGTGAAAGCACTTATTTTTCAAGATTTGTTCTGCTACAACCTGAAGGGACCGGGCCCTCCATCTCTCAGTGTTCTATATTTTATAGCATTGTTAGCATCATTCCAATTATGTTTGCTTTGATCTTGATGCAAGAGCCAGAATTCTAAAAAGTAGTAAGGACATCTTACTTCATGTATATCAATGAATAATTCACTACGAAGTCACTCACAGCTCATTTATCAGTATACCTCACCTTTATTTGGGTTGAAGTGAACTTTAAAAATCATCAAGCAGTAACTTTGGAAAAAGAACAACAGCGGTTTATTTTTTTAAATCAGAAAATAAATAATATATTTTAAATTTTAATTCTAAAAAACAGAAAATAAATAATTAATATATGTATGCTTTACAAATGCGAAAGTGAAGAGAAAGGTAATAAGAATGGATTAGCATCAGTCCTAAAGCTGTAGCGCTCTGCCTTGGCAGATCCATAGGCAATGACACTTTGTAAGAAGAATCTGCAACATCATATTATGTTCTTTCTCTTGCTTCCCACTTTATTTTATCAATATTCAGTGAGTGTGAGCTATATTAAAGACAAGATATTCTGTGTGTATTATAGATTGAGAACACTGCCTAACAGATCAGAGAATGCAAGTACAGCCTGCAAAATGGAATGTGATAGACTTTCCCTGAGTCTAGTAGTCTATCAGACCCATTTCTGGATGTTTTTTTTTAAATCTAGGAATCTGTAGACATCTAATGATGCTACCACCCAGAGTTACAGCAATTTCAAATATATTCTTTTTTCAGCTTCCTCACAAAAATCCCATTTGGATGTGATCAGAACAGTCCAGAAAAGTATGGAGGTAAGAAAAAGGTTTGGGTTTTTTTTCTTCTGTTTTTCAATCTTCCTCCTGATTAAACTAAAAAACCCCAAACAAACAAACAAACGAACCTCCCCACAGGTTTTCTGTGGATGCATTAAGAGCTTACTTATGTTTTACTGGAAGAGCCTGGAAGCCCAGTTGTCTCACTGAAGAATTGGATGGGCAGCAAAAGTATCAGTTCTATTTTTTTTTTGTGTACCTCCAAAATGCTAGATTTAATCCTCAGATTATTTTAGCAGCCTGTGCTGAGAGAGGAATGAGTTTAACTCTCTATTACTCATGGCTTTCAAATTGTTGAGCTAGAGTTAAGCTATTGTAACAGCTTTTTCAATCTTTTCAAATGCACACTTGAATTAAGAAGTGCAGTCAAGTTGGTAAATTTAAATTGCCTTGACTCTGAAAATGTCAGTTCAAGCTGAAACAAAATTGTTTTGAAAACTAGTAATTTAATACAAATTGACTTTATTACAAAGTAAGCATATATTTGAGTATGCAAGCCCCATCTAATGCTATTCATTATACTCCCTGAGAACCTATGAAAAATTAATATACTATACCACTTTTTGCTAGGAAACAGTATCAAATATATTATCACACGAAAGGAGAGAAAATATGTGTTGTAAACCCACACAATCTGATGACCAGTCTTCTTTCTTGTGTTTTTCCCACATAGCAACAGAAGCATAGTACATATGCCTCCATAGGTACTTGTCCCTTTCATCCTTTTTCAAACAACAAAGATTTATAATGGCGTAAAACCACTTCCAAATTCCAAGTTATTCTGGATACATAAAGCACTCAGATCATTTTAAAGAAATGCATTTAAGTTGCTCTGCCTTCTCTGTACAGTCTTTCGAGCAAAAGAAATATCTTAAGAGCATTTCAGAATTGAAATAAGTACAGTCGCTGGGAAAGCTTGTCTTTCTTCACTGTCTGGTCATTAGCACTGATAAAATAAAAAAAAATCTTTTGGATCCCAGTTCCTTTGGGACTCATTCAGGATATTCTCAAAAGATCAGCTTACCTATGTGATACTATGCACTCAGCACCTGGCTCAAACTGCCATCATTATCTGCTAAATTCACTATTCACTTCTGTCTGATTTTGCAAGAACAGTGTAGCATTAGGTCTGGCACAAAAAGCTGCAGCACTGGTTGTTTCTTTAAAATCCTGCATTTTCTCCCCTTTTAAATAACTCAAGTAATGGGGCTTCCACCTCCTCCCATATAACACTATTAGCATTAAGTTTTCCTCATATGCTATTCTCCTTTGTATTACTAATTCACATATTTTATTACATTCATTAATAATATACATTGCTATAATAATAGGTATTTAGTACTCCTTTCCTTCAACTATCAAATTTTCTTGTTGTGAGCTTGTTGTTATTAATGCTTGAGAGACTTTGTCATAAGCACAGTATCCTAAGTGGGTATTTTTTCACTGTAGCGTGACTACACTTTTCTGGTATTAATTTAGCCCTTCCTATATACTTCTTCACAATGATTATTGGCTTTGCTTTGCTGGATTATTATTCTTACTGACATTGTAATTGCTATCATATATAGTAATCTATTTATAAATAAACATGTGGACGAACAGCAGAAAACAAGCCACCAAAATAATGTAATGAGGAGCAATTTGCATTTAGCAGAACATCACAAAATTACACAGAGTAACAAGAGAGAAATAAATATTTTTCATATTATATCCAAAACTCTAAACTTCTTTTCTAACGAATCCGAGGCCTATTGATCACTTACTGGGAGCAAGCTCCGATCTGAGATAGGGACATACTGTTAACTGTGCCAGTAATCCAGACTTCACCACAAATAAAGCCACCCAGGAAATAATTTTCCCATCAAGATTTACTTTGCAAGTCTTCATAAACTTTCTAATACCACAGTTGAACAAACAAAGACCTTTCAAAGTTTCGCAAGAGTAGGGAGAGAGCTACATCCACTCCAGTATGACAAACTCACGAGAAGGGGCCAGCAGGGACTGGAGCCGTGCATGCCCCAGGAGACCTGTGTTCAAGTCCCTCACGCTAATGAGGCAAAGCAGGGGCGTAAACTTTTCTCAGTATCCCAGTGAATGCCAGTTACCGAATGTTATAGAGTAGGTATTTCCTTTCTCTTTTCTGAAAATGATCGATGGATGTAGGAAATATTTCTTGGGGCAATCTTCCCTGGAACTGGCATGTTTCTGAACAATGATTTTGCTGGACTTGCGTTTTCTAACAAAAAGCCCTCTTTCTTGAAAAATCAGTTCTTACAGTTCCAGCTGGATACTAGAAAACATAAGGCTTGTCAGTAAGCTCACTAAGCCAGATCTCAGCTGATGAACTCTTGCCCTAGTGTAGCTTATCATTACAGCAACGGTATATGTTTATTTCCTCTTTGCTCACAAGATATTCAGTATTTGTATTTCAGAATATTTTTCTCCATTAAATATTTTCCCCCTTATATTCATTTTTTCTTGTTTCTTGTCCCCCACACCCTCCCTAAATTTGCTCTCTTATTACTGGTTGTTCAGCATTTTCAGCTGCATAATAGAAAAAAAAAGGGTTATTCTTTCAATGGAAAAAGTTAGGTTACTTTTACTCTGCTGAGCAAATATTCAAATATTTTTCAAAGTATTTTATAAACGTATTTTAAGCAGCAGTATTTATTAGCGAAATGCATAATGAAATTAAGTTGGTGCCTGAGAGCAAGCTGAGCTCTGTTGATTTATGCAGGCAAAGGGTCTGACCCCAAGAGTCCTTGCTATAACAGAAAGTAGAATAAAGCCAAGAAAATACTGTCTTTACATGGACGTACATCAGTATATATCGAATACTGAAAGCCTGGAAAGCAGCATTTCAGTCAGACTTATAAATAATTTCCATTCACCACATCTCCTTAGAAAAAGCCAGCAAATTAAATAATTAGATATATAGTCATGGTTGACAATTTAATTTGTTTTAATGAGGACAGCAATATACCTGTTTTCAGCACAAAGAAACATTGTGCTTTGACAAAAGCACATTATGTTGTCTCACAATGAAAGTGCTGCAGAAACAGCTATTGAGAGCATAATAATATAAGTGAAAATATGATGAAGATCTTTTTTCTAGTGTCATTTTATTTATGAATATTACACATCAGAGGTTTCTGGGGCATGGTACTCTTTTACTTACAGGTTCACTAGAGAAGAGAAGGATCATAACTTAAAAAAGACAAAGCTTCAAATACATTCAGCCGTTCTTCCCCCTCATGCGTGAATGAGTAAGTATTAATCTACTTTCAGCTATCACTTCAACAGCTAAAGTGACAGTATTCTTTAATTCATTTTTGTCACAATTTTAATAGTGGCAAAAAGTTAGAACATAAAAAAAGAATTGCTATCTGCAGTTAGTTTCCACTAAAGCTGACTCTACCAGGATAAGGCCAGGCCAAAGACAAGACCTGATTCTGCACTTACTGACATCTTACGTAAGCCCAGGAATTGATCATGACTGCAATTAATATGTGTTGGAGCAGTATTTGCCTGAAAAACATGAATGGTATATAGATAAACTTACCTGAAACCAGATACGCTATCTACTAAACTGTGCTAGTATCTGTCTTAGCTTACAGGTATCTCAATTTCTACTTCTGTGGAAAAACACCAATTAAGCAAGGTCCTGATGGATGGGAATCCTTAGAAATTTTATTGCTCTGTTTAAAAAATAGGTTTCTCATATAATTTATTTCTTATGTTGTGATCTAACCCCTTGTGTTCAATATTAAAATATTATCTTTTTTTGCAATATTTCCCAGATGTTTCTGATACCGCACATGGGATTTGAAGCCAAAATACAGGAAAATTTGCACCATTCCCTTCCTCTTCGCCAACTCTCACGCAGCTGAAACAAGGAGGAGCGGTGCTGGGAAGGCAGGGAGCCACCTACTCCTGCACCAGCCTCTACAGCTGGAAGAGGAAATGTAGGGGCAAAGACCATCATCTGCTTAATCCTTCACCTGACCAGCAGCAACAACTATTGGAGGGTGAAAACATCAGTAGGGCATCTCCACCCACTAATAACAGGGACCTTTTCTGACCTCCAAGCCAGCCCAGCCAGAGCCAGGCAAATTCATGAGGAGCTGAGTCAGCTATTTCACACAGCCGCGTTTTGGTGTGTCCTAAAGCAGATTAACCACAGCATGAAGCATGATCGCCTCCGTGTACTTGCACTGCTGGACACTGTCTTGAGAAATCAATCTTAAATAGCAAAGCTTTGAAAAGATTTATATAGTTTAAACAATGAGAAATCAAAAGGCATGGTAAGTTGACAGAATATAAACAATTTGATTTTGGATCATTCACAGTTCTCAGTTTCCCAGTCCACACAGATAGAAATAGTATTTGTAAGCAAAATTAGGAAGAAATATGCTGACTGTGTCTTCTTGAGAATTAAATCCCTAGCAGTACTTTTTGTTGGACAGAGCAGAGTTATGCAGTCTAAAAGTAGAAATGACATCTTTCATGGCCACCTTAAAAAACGATGATTTCAAAGTACTATTAAAAAAAAAAGACTTACAGCTCCAGAAGGGTAAAAAGGCATAGGAATTTCAAAACTGTCTGCGATGAAGTATGAAACAAGATTTAGTTAACAGCAAAGAGGATTTTGGTTCTTTACTTTGTAACTGGCAACGGGGCTCAAGTGCAGCACAACGTCCTGTGCTATTAAGTAAAGTGATTAGATGTAAAGATGGAAACTATAATTTGGTGCACCTCATTAACACTCAGAAAGATGTCACACTTCTTGAGGATTTCCCACTAAAAAAGATAATCATGGAAGTATGGTACAGGGATCTGACCACTGCTCACCACCCTACAGCCCTGTATCACTGCAAACCCTCTTGCTTCTTGTCCCTCACACTAAATTCTGGAACCAGATTTTTGTTTGCATAATGCCCAAAAGTCTCCTTAACCTAACCTTTACATAATCTTCAGAAGATTGTTACTCTCATTTCACATTAAACATTTATTCCCAGGCTAAGTTACACAGCTGCCTGCTTATACCAATAAAATTGTTTTGCTGGGTGTTT